>NC_134270.1:179329419-179521919 GCF_031893055.1 Leptodactylus fuscus | reverse complement strand
CTGCACCAGCAGAATAGTGAGCGCAGCTCTGGAGTATAATACAGGATAAGTAATGTAATGTATGTACACAGTGACTGTACCAGCAGAATAGTGAGCGCAGCTCTGGAGTATAATACAGGATAAGTAATGTAATGTATGTACACAGTGACTGTACCAGCAGAATAGTGAGCGCAGCTCTGGGGTATAATACAGGATAAGTAATGTAATGTATGTACACAGTGACTGTACCAGCAGAATAGTGAGCGCAGCTCTGGAGTATAATACAGGATAAGTAATGTAATGTATGTACACAGTGACTGCACCAGCAGAATAGTGAGCGCAGCTCTGGAGTATAATACAGGATGTGTAATGTAATGTATGTACACAGTGACTGTACCAGCAGAATAGTGAGCGCAGCTCTGGAGTATAATACAGGATAAGTAATGTAATGTATGTACACAGTGACTGTACCAGCAGAATAGTGAGCGCAGCTCTGGCGTATAATACAGGATAAGTAATGTAATGTATGTACACAGTGACTGTACCAGCAGAATAGTGAGCGCAGCTCTGGAGTATAATACAGGATAAGTAATGTAATGTATGTACACAGTGACTGTACCAGGAGAATAGTGAGCGCAGCTCTGGAGTATAATACAGGATAAGTAATGTAATGTATGTACACAGTGACTGCACCAGCAGAATAGTGAGCGCAGCTCTGGAGTACAATACAGAATAAGTAATGTAATGTATGTACACAGTGACTGCACCAGCAGAATAGTGAGCGCAGCTCTGGAGTACAATACAGAATAAGTAATGTAATGTATGTACACAGTGACTGCACCAGCAGAATAGTGAGCGCAGCTCTGGAGTATAATACAGGATAAGTAATGTAATGTATGTACACAGTGACTGCACCAGCAGAATAGTGAGCGCAGCTCTGGAGTATAATACAGGATAAGTAATGTAATGTATGTACACAGTGACTGTACCAGCAGAATAGTGAGCGCAGCTCTGGAGTATAATACAGGATAAGTAATGTAATGTATGTACACAGTGACTGTACCAGCAGAATAGTGAGCGCAGCTCTGGGGTATAATACAGGATAAGTAATGTAATGTATGTACACAGTGACTGTACCAGCAGAATAGTGAGCGCAGCTCTGGAGTATAATACAGGATAAGTAATGTAATGTATGTACACAGTGACTGCACCAGCAGAATAGTGAGCGCAGCTCTGGAGTATAATACAGGATGTGTAATGTAATGTATGTACACAGTGACTGTACCAGCAGAATAGTGAGCGCAGCTCTGGAGTATAATACAGGATAAGTAATGTAATGTGTGTACACAGTGACTGCACCAGCAGAATAGTGAGCGCAGCTCTGGAGTGTAATACAGGATAAGTAATGTAATGTGTGTACACAGTGACTGTACCAGCAGAATAGTGAGCGCAGCTCTGGAGTATAATACAGGATAAGTAATGTAATGTATGTACACAGTGACTGCACCAGCAGAATAGTGAGCGCAGCTCTGGAGTATAATACAGGATAAGTAATGTAATGTATGTACACAGTGACTGTACCAGCAGAATAGTGAGCGCAGCTCTGGAGTATAATACAGGATAAGTAATGTAATGTATGTACACAGTGACTGCACCAGCAGAATAGTGAGCGCAGCTCTGGAGTATAATACAGGATAAGTAATGTAATGTATGTACACAGTGACTGTACCAGCAGAATAGTGAGCGCAGCTCTGGAGTATAATACAGGATAAGTAATGTAATGTATGTACACAGTGACTGCACCAGCAGAATAGTGAGCTCAGCTCTGGAGTATAATACAGGATAAGTAATGTAATGTATGTACACAGTGACTGTACCAGCAGAATAGTGAGCGCAGCTCTGGAGTATAATACAGGATAAGTAATGTAATGTATGTACACAGTGACTGCACCAGCAGAATAGTGAGCGCAGCTCTGGAGTATAATACAGGATGTGTAATGTAATGTATGTACACAGTGACTGTACCAGCAGAATAGTGAGCGCAGCTCTGGAGTATAATACAGGATAAGTAATGTAATGTGTGTACACAGTGACTGCACCAGCAGAATAGTGAGCGCAGCTCTGGAGTGTAATACAGGATAAGTAATGTAATGTGTGTACACAGTGACTGTACCAGCAGAATAGTGAGCGCAGCTCTGGAGTATAATACAGGATAAGTAATGTAATGTATGTACACAGTGACTGCACCAGCAGAATAGTGAGCGCAGCTCTGGAGTATAATACAGGATAAGTAATGTAATGTATGTACACAGTGACTGTACCAGCAGAATAGTGAGCGCAGCTCTGGAGTATAATACAGGATAAGTAATGTAATGTATGTACACAGTGACTGCACCAGCAGAATAGTGAGCGCAGCTCTGGAGTATAATACAGGATAAGTAATGTAATGTATGTACACAGTGACTGTACCAGCAGAATAGTGAGCGCAGCTCTGGAGTATAATACAGGATAAGTAATGTAATGTATGTACACAGTGACTGCACCAGCAGAATAGTGAGCTCAGCTCTGGAGTATAATACAGGATAAGTAATGTAATGTATGTACACAGTGACTGTACCAGCAGAATAGTGAGCGCAGCTCTGGAGTATAATACAGGATAAGTAATGTATGTACACAGTGACTGCACCAGCAGAATAGTGAGCGCAGCTCTGGAGTATAATACAGGATAAGTAATGTAATGTATGTACACAGTGACTGTACCAGCAGAATAGTGAGCGCAGCTCTGGAGTATAATACAGGATAAGTAATGTATGTACACAGTGACTGCACCAGCAGAATAGTGAGCGCAGCTCTGGAGTATAATACAGGATAAGTAATGTAATGTATGTACACAGTGACTGCACCAGCAGAATAGTGAGCACAGCTCTGGAGTATAATACAGGATAAGTAATGTAATGTATGTACACAGTGACTGTACCAGCAGAATAGTGAGCGCAGCTCTGGAGTATAATACAGGATAAGTAATGTAATGTATGTACACAGTGACTGTACCAGCAGAATAGTGAGCGCAGCTCTGGAGTATAATACAGGATAAGTAATGTAATGTATGTACACAGTGACTGTACCAGCAGAATAGTGAGCGCAGCTCTGGAGTATAATACAGGATAAGTAATGTAATGTATGTACACAGTGACTGCACCAGCAGAATAGTGAGCGCAGCTCTGGAGTATAATACAGGATAAGTAATGTAATGTATGTACACAGTGACTGTACCAGCAGAATAGTGAGCACAGCTCTGGAGTATAATACAGGATAAGTAGTGTAATGTATATGCACAGTGACTGTACCAGCAGAATAGTGAGCGCAGCTCTGGAGTATAATACAGGATAAGTAATGTAATGTATGTACACAGTGACTGCACCAGCAGAATAGTGAGCGCAGCTCTGGAGTATAATACAGGATAAGTAATGTAATGTATGTACACAGTGACTGTACCAGCAGAATAGTGAGCACAGCTCTGGAGTATAATACAGGATAAGTAATGTATGTACACAGTGACTGCACCAGCAGAATAGTGAGCGCAGCTCTGGGGTATAATATATAATCTTAGTACTAAAGAACAATAACTTTTTACCACTTTAAAAACTGGACTGTGTGAATATGTTCTGATCCCATATGGGCGTCTTGCTTGCTTTTCTTGCACTAATGGTCCCATCTCACATATTTATGACATATCCGCAGCATATGATGGTTAGACGACCCATGTCTCATGGCCGCTTAGAATGGATAGGCTGAGGTTCCCGCACATGTGCAGTTCTCTCCATTCGGGTCTTCTGATTACATATAGTATATCTATTTGGCCCATAAGGTCTCCTGTGACTATTCAGCAAAGAGCAGAATACTAGCAATATTCTGTGGTTTTGCCGCTTTGATTATCATGACAACCGGCGTTAGACTCGCTGACACATCGTATGATTGTACATCGGACATATAGTATGAGCAGCGATGATCATTCTAGACATGAATCAATGAGGGCTATCAGATAGTACATAAGAATGTCACCCAACATAGATAGACATGGGATCGCTCATATTGCTGCTGTCCACATGGGTGGTGTGAACATAAAGGGTTACTGCCCCTCCACTGACCCCACAACATAAGCATGAATGGGAGAAGAACTGAAGAAAAGGTCCAAGACTGGTTCTCATTTAGAAGATATAACAAGTACGAAGAAGGGCAAGAGAAGAAAATCATCACTATCGACTTCTGTGCTAAAAATATTTGGATGAAGACTTTAAAGGGGAACTTTCAACAACGCCACCAACTACAACTCTTCCCCCTCCCTCAATAGGCTGGAATTCACCGATTTCCGAACACTTGGAATTTTTTCTCTATCCTCTACCATTCCTGAGCAATCACTTCTGTTAGTTTCAGCACAATTGTTATCACTCCTGCCAGGTGGGCGTGTCCCAGACTATCAGGACCTCCCACTAAAGAGACTAATCAGCATATTGCGGCTAAATCTAAAAATGTTGATTGCTCAGGAATGGTGAGGGCTAGAGAAAAAATTCCAACTGCGTTAGAATCTTTGGAGTGGAGGCTATTGACAGGTTAATCCATCCATCCACCATCCGCCTATTTGTAGCTCAGTCCCAATCAAGTAAACGAGGCTGAATTGCAATACCAAACATAGCCACTATACGATGTACGGTGCTGTGCTAGGTCTTCAGTAAAGAGGCCACAACGCTCACCTGGACCATAATTAGTGACAACAAGATTGCGGCTGTTAACCCCTCAAATGCCGCGATAAATTGCTACCACATCATATAAAACGTCATGGAACAAGGATCCCAGCCCCCACCCCTGAACGCCAATCTGTTGACATGACAGCTAGGAGCCTGCCAAAGTACAGTGTAATGTAAATGCCATAAATATTCAATAAACTGTAATACAGAAGTGTTGTATAATATCGTGAGGGCAACAAGACTCCCTAGGGGACCCAAAAATAAATGGGGACCCCCCAAAAAAAATATATATAAAAAAATGGAAATGATTATGCACTATTTAATCTTTTATACAATATATTGGAAAACTGTAACTCCCCCCAAAAAAACAACCCACCCCCCAAAAAAATTAATTACGCCATTATTTTAGGAATTTCATATTTATCTTTACTTCAGCGCGAGTATATAAGTGATATAGGTTTTTTTTCACACCCTACTAGTGCTTTTTTATATTTCCATTTGCAGGGCTTGTATTTTGCAGTGTGAGCTGTAGTTTTTATTGGTACCATTATGGGAATTTTTTGACAATTTTTTTAGTTTCCAGAATCATTTGCGTCTCTTTCAACCTTGTATTTGTAATACAAACGCGAGTAAGTCATCCAGGGTAGCCCGAGGACACTTACTCATTCTCTACAGTCGCATCTGCCGCCTCCTACTTGTATTTGGCCTATTAGTCATGGAGAGAGTAGGATGGATAAAATGGTTAAGGAAGTTATAAAAGGGTGGGAGCTATGAAAACAAGGCGGCAGAGAAAGTTGTTTTTATACATAGCTGTCATGGTACATACGAGCGGCGCGGCCACCTCCTGCAGGAAAGTCCAGGACAATCTGCCCCCCCCTCCCCCCACCTGCAATAACAAAGCCGAATTTCCCACTCCTTGCTGCCAAACCCTTGTCAGAGAAAATAATCCACACTAAGCCTGTAACCACTGGACACTTACATAACATAGTCCTAATATACTATATATAGAGAGAACTACAACCCCCAGCATGACCTGACCACTGGACACCATCACAACACAATTCTGGGACACTATGGAGCCCTACAACCCCCAGTATGACCCAATCACTGGGCACCATTACAACACTGTCCTGGGACACTATAGAGCCCTACAACCCCCAGTATAACCCAATCACTGGGCACCATTACAACACTGTCCTGGGACACTATAGAGTCCTACAACCACCAGTATGACCTGACCACTGGACACCACCATACTGCAGCCATGACTGTCCTGTTTCCTCCTCGTCTACCCTTAGATGTAGAACGGCTAGTCACCTATAGCTCTAACATAAGCTGCCGCTGGACAATGGACGTCCTCTACTTAAAGGCGTATTCCAAGGGCTCAATCTACTTTTAGGTGGCAAAGTGGGTTAGTGGTCCATCTGCCACTACTTTTCAGGTCCCTGCTGGTCTCTACTTCCTATGCCCATCATGACACACAGGAAATGCCCTCTCAGCCAATCACTCTGGGTCGATGATTGGCTGATCAGGCATTTCCTGTCTATCGAGACGGAAACAGGAAGTATCGGAATCGATGAGGTTATTTTTTTTTCTTGATTAGCCCATTCTGGTTTTAACGAGCAATTCCAATCTAGGCAAGACGTAAATGTTTGTTCATCCTGCTCCTCCTGGTTCATATAAGGGAGGAAGCAGAAGGATTGGCGTCATTAGGAAATCATAACCGATTTACTAAGATATTTTTGATAATGAGATGCCCCTCCAAACCTCATCCTCATAGACAGTAAGATGGGTCGTCCATCCAGGAATATATATTTTATAAGTTTTTCTCTCCCTTATATCATAAAACCGTTATCCACCTCGTAGGGGCTTTCTTTATATTTTCTAGATCAACACTGTAGGACTAGAGGTTGGTCTTGATGGATCCATCTCCCGAGATGGGTCGCCCTTCTTAAATCTAGCTTTTTCGGAGGTGCTGGAGGACATTTGTGGTCCACAGTCTGGTCATCTCAGAGTTACGTGGCTAATAAGGCCATGTAACTATGAGATGACCAGACCGTGGACCACAAATGTTCTCCAGCACCTCCTAAAAATCTAGATGTAAGAAGGGCCACCCCAATGAGGTTCGGTCTTGTAGAGTAGAACTCGGGTCATGCTAATGCTCCCTCTTCTATGACATATACATAATATATACATGGTTTACAGAGATAAGGTGGTCATATTTTTGGAAAGACCATGACCAGTGGTCGAATGTGATGTGTTGGCAATGAGCTGTGCCATACAACACATCTGTAGATCATATAGAGAGAGCATACAGTACAGTAACGGATGTCCATGTTACCCTAATATGGTGGACTCTTCTACGAAACCAGAAAACCAAAAAGAAAACCAAGGGCAACTCCATGTGGTTTCTACACACTGGCTTCGGCAGGTCCCGACTCCAGCCATGAAAAACTTCAATTTGAGATTGATTCTCGACCCCGGCTACCTAGTCATAGGGGACCTACCTAACAGGATGGCGATGACCTAGTAGACAAATCCCTTAGACTTTCATATTAATACAAGTGACGTTAAATAAAACTACTGAAATGAATGTCTGATGTTGTGACTCATCTGTAGAGAAATTTTTGAGTTGTTGTCCCAGTGCCTTCCTGTCTAGCAATAAAGTCTTGTCTAGTCTCATGCTAAGATGAAGACGTTTTCTTCCCTGTAATGTCCATTGGGCCTTCTAAAAGTGGCCATGTACACTAGATAGACAATCTATTAAACACACAAGGTTCTGGTCAATGACCATATTGTGGTCAACATTGGCTGCTCCAGTGGTACAGACTGGACATGCTCAAAAACATTGGGCAAAGAAAGTCATCTTACTATCAACATTCATCGACAAAAGATCTTTCGTAAGAAACCACTGGTCCAAAATGTCAAACACGGCCAACTATTTTCAGCTAAAGCGGTCCTTTGTTGTTAAATTTCACCCAATGACTGTTCGTTATGGGCGACATTGTCCATTCTTATCAACTTTTTCTAAAGAGTGTGGCCACCTTGAGACTTTAAAAAAAAATATGAAAATAAAGAAGCAGATCCTTGAAGACACCAAGAACAACCTTCCACTGGAGGACAAACGACCAGAACAATGCTTTATCTTTCTATGGACCCAAATTATTGGAAAAGATCAGCGGCCTTGAAGAGCAGCCAACACCGCCAAGAACGAAGAGTCAAAAATCGTGAACATGCATCTGAGAAGCATCGTGTATGAATGAAGACCAGAAAGGTAATGGAGCTCCTGACTTACCAGACCTTCCACCAAAATTACCATTATCTTCTGGACAACTTATGACAAGAAGAATGTTTTTGGAAGATTTTGAAGAGATAAGATAAAGAGGACAACCAGGAGGTTTATGAAAACCACAAGAGAACAACCCTGAGAAGCCTTCCCAATGGAAAAAAAGGAACCTAAATCTGTATTTCTCATAGAAGTAACTTGGAGTTACGGAAACAGGGTAACATGACTTAGATCCCAAGATACAAAAACAGCATAAAAAGATCTAACTCCCGAGTTATGGAAAAAGCGTAGCACACCATAACTGCTGACTTCTAGTGATGGAGACAATGGCTTGCAGTTCTACGCTGTTTCCATGAGTGCCAGTCACTTCTACAGTATGTATGGAAAGAGCGTAGAGTAAACCATTCGGATGTTTCCGTATTCCTGGCCACCACATGTTGCCTCAGATAGACAAGTATTCTGATCGCAACCCTAAAGGCTGAAATATATCCCTTTACAGGCCAACTTTCCATATTATTATTTTCTATAACAGAAAAAGCAGATAAACAATAGATGGAGGCAATAGGCCCAAGTCAGTGTTTGGACAATATTTGGCCAATCCATGTCCCGAACAAATTTGGGCCACCAATAAGATTATTACGTCTCAACCCACTAAGAAACTCCTTTCCGAAACTTTTTCTATATTATTACCCATTCAGTTATGTTTTAGTCCATGAGCTGAGAGGTTGCCCATGGCCAGCTGAATATTACATCACCATCATATCTCTGGACCATCGATGTCCTACTGAGGTAGACAAATTGGAAGGAAAAAATACCGTAATGAGGACTCGCTGGTTCCTGTCATTACAAGATTATGACTTTGTGGTGAAACAAGGGTCAGGTAACCGGCATGTAGATGCCTTGCTAAGAGTCCACTATTGGTGGCTAATGGTGCCAAGACACTCAGCTTTGGGCAATTTGGAGGTATAATGGTGGATGGTAAATATTTGTCCCAAGGCCTTTTCGATAAACCCTAGCCTTTTACCTGGCTCCTTGACTCATCAGACCAAAAACCTTACTATCTTACTCACATCTTCTTCTGAACTACAAACCCATCCTGAAATAAGAACAATTATTATTAACCTTCTTGTTTTTTTTTTTCCTTCTCCTCCTTCGAAGGAGCTGATTTGGATCAGATTGGTATTGGCCGGGTTGTAGAGCCGATCCCTCTCGGGTGTGGCGGATCTTTCTTAGCAAGAGAGAGTCAAAACATTGTTCGAATTCTCAAGGCAGAAATGTCTGAGGAATTCCAAATGTCTGCAAGGAGGCGGGATACATGGAGCGGCGGGTGGCAATGGACGTTCTGCTAGAGGAGTCAAAAATGAAAAATAATAACAGACCTAGTTCCAGCTGAAATATTTCACATCCTGACCTGGGTGTTGGTCATCCTATCCGCCTATGGCTGGTTTTCGAGCCCCCACATTAAACGGTGACTTCATTGAAGAAGGTAACTGGTCGTCTCAGTTGGTGGCGCGGAACGTACATTATACCGCGATTCAATTTGTCTTTCAGGCCATACTTGACAATAACCATATTAGTTTGCAAGCCTTTGGGTTACCGTCAAATGCCTGGACCCATGGGTTTGGGACCCCATAGAGAAATGGGTACATATATTCCAGGATGTAGTAAACACAGGAGCCACTACCTTCTCTTCCCAGACATTTAACATTGGGGGAGAGTTGGGACATCCCAAAACATATAGATATGGAACGCTCAACCAAACCTTGACGACCAATGTAAAAATAGGGGCCAAAAAGAAGGGTTCCCCGCTCTATCCACCACGCTGCTCCTATACCATGACAGAACATTACCCATTACGTGTTTGCAACCCCTCTAGGGGGAAAAATAGGTTGACTTGACCTATAGGTTAGGTTGACAACGTCTTGGCAACGTTAGGGGAAGTTTAGATGGGGCTTTTTGGTCTGGAACCTGAGGCGGAGGGCGCCTCAGGTTCCGGACCAAAAAATGGGTAGCTGTGACTGAAAGCCGGTGCACTGTACCAGCATCCAGTCGCGTACTCCGCTCCAGATTAGGCCCAATGAATGGGCCTAGTCCGGAGTGTCTTCAGGGCGAATCTTGAGGCTAGCATCTCACTTCTTTTTCCGGGAGATGGAAAAAAAACAACTCCCTCACCTGAACCCTTTGATCGCTTTCACCTGAACCCTCTGATCGCTTTCACCTGAACCCTCTGATCGCTTTCACCTGAACCCTCTGATCGCTTTCACCTAAACCCTTTGATCGCTTTCACCTGAACCCTCTGATCGCTTTCACCTGAACCCTCTGATCGCTTTCACCTGAACCCTCTGATCCCTTTCACCTGAACCCTCTGATCACTTTCACCTGAACCCTCTGATCCCTTTCACCTGAACCCTCTGATCACTTTCACCTGAACCCTTTGATCGCTTTCACCTGAACCCTCTGATCGCTTTCACCTGAACCCTCTGATCGCTTTCACCTGAACCCTTTGATCGCTTTCACCTGAACCCTCTGATCGCTTTCACCCTCTGATCACAACTTTTACAAAGGCAAAAAAAAGTTTCCCTTGACATCACGTACTTGTAGCAGACACTTGCTCATCGAATATTTATCACATAGACAGAAAGCTCTTACCTGCCACTTACAAAGTGACACAAGTAAAAAAAAAATACAATTGACGGTGCAGCCGGGATATAGGCGGATTAATATTTCATACATCTGATACTCTTTAAATATGGATAGATAATGTGTCTGCATCGGATCCTCATCAGATCTACAGCGCCTATGAATATTTAATCACATCGGGGTACAAGGAAATAAAGTGGGTCCAATCTAATGAAAGGAAAAAAAACATTCCTATAGTAACATCGAGTGAATCAACGCAAGACTCTCATCATTCATGAATTTCACAATTCACGGCCCCTTGTTTTTTGGTTTTACTGCCCACACCCATTTGTGGTGGTGACGCCGGGATTTAATGTCTTTGAAAAACCTCATTTTTGGCATCTCATGAAAACAGAGCAGCCGTGACCTTGAAAGTTTGGAAACAGATTTTGTGATTCATTAAAATTCCCCAGAAGAGGAGTAAAAAAAAACCTTAAAGAAGCAATTCCAATACACAAGACGACATCAACAAGCCACAAAAACATTGTCCCAGAGTAGAAATGAGAGTAACATTTCTTCGGTGGGTGAGGTCTTCACGATCATTGTAAAATTTTTCCAAAAATTTTTCAAGTGGTGTTCTTGATCTTCTACTCTAGTGACGGGGTAATGACTACCACTAATGTGTGTCCATGGGGTTAATTATTATTATTGTAGAGGCCCTTGGCGAGAGGTGGGACTGGTCTTGGTTATTTGCTAATTGGTGGTGAGAACCTGTGGAAGAATCTCGAGAGGAAGTGCAGTCAAGGACCATGGCAAGGAGGTCCTTCTACAGGGTAGCAAAACCCAAGAATAGAATGGAGGGCCCATTTTTGAAAGTGCCCTTCTATGCACACTACTAATGGTAGTCAAGAGCTCCTCGATAGAACATGACGTAGTTGATGCCAGTGGTCTCCAGTCCCAAGGTCTCCAGATGAATCTACAAGAGGGCCTCAAAGTTGGCCTTATACGTGACATAGCTGTGGCCAAACAACTATGCATATTTGGCTTGGCAGAGGGAAATAAGTCGGAAAGGCTTGGCATCATCTATAGGCCTCAGGAACAAAGGACCAGACATGTCTACCCAAGTCTTCTTTCCAAAGACATCTGCAGTCAGGGGAGTCAAAAACAGGACTGTGGAGTTGGATTGGGGTCAGTTTTGGGTGGAATTGGAGTCGGCAAATACACAGTCCAGTCACATTAATGTCAAAATCCAGAATAACCACCTTTGGCAGAGCGGACCGCTGCGAGACGTGCAGGAAGAGAGGGGATGTTGTGATGGTGTCACTGGGATGTTGAGCCATGCCGACTCCAGTGCCGTGGCCAGCTGCGCTAGGTTATGCGGTTGAGCATCCATGGCGCCAACAACCTGTTCGAGTTGGTCCCACAGATTCTCGATTGGGGAATTTGCTGGCCAAGGGAGTACGATAAACTCATTCTGGTGCTCCTGGAACCACGCACGTATACTACGAGCTTTATGACACGTCACATTGTCCTGCTGGTAGTTGCCATCATCCTGAAGAGAAACAATTGGCATGTAGGGGTGAACATGGTCCGCAAGGATAGAGGCATACTGGTGCTGATCCATCATGCCTTCCACAATGATGAGTGCACCCAGATGGTTGATGACACGCGCCTTCTGCCATTGGTTATTTAACGTTGACGTCAAAAGTAGGCGCTGGTCACATTACTAGGACTGGACTGTGTAGTTACTGGCCAAAGATGGAAGAATGCCATACACATTAGATAGAAGTAGGTCGATGGTTGAACAATTGTCCCAACAGACTGGCCATACATGTCACCAAGCAGGCAACAAACAACTTTTTGGTAAATTTTTATATCAAGGAGGATCTTTTGTATGTACAAAAAATTGCCAACATGGCCGTCTCCGGTCCGCTAAAGGCTCGTTGTCGCTGAAATCCTCTTTTTCCATCCACTTTAGTCTAATGTGTACGGCCACCTATAAAATACCATCATCTGCACCGCGCTGACCTTATAAAGGACTGTAGAAAATGTGGCAGGAGTTGAGATTGCAAATGACTGTCTATAAATACCAGGATGCTGGAGGCGAGATAAGTGGTGTAATATAGGAGAAAGCGGCTGGTGACCTTGCATTGTGAACAGGGGTCAAAGTGACATACAAGGTAAACAAGGTAAAGCCCGTAAAAAAAAAAAGTCACTTTCTCCTGCCCTGAATCAATATGGCCAGGAGGCATGTACGCTGCTATTCGGCCGCAGACATGGAGTCTAACCTTAACACAACCCTCGCACCCCCTGTCATAACGACCTGCTCTCCCTGTCTGAACACATTACACCTACTGAGCGCCACCAGGTGTAAAAGGCATCGCTGGTACTGGACCCTCCCCGCCGAGACCGACCGCAGCTCTATAGGAAGAGGATTAGATACAACCTGATACACCAACTATATATGGGGGGGGGGATGTTATTTTTTTTTAGTTTAATTTTGTTCTTTGAGGGAAAATATTATTATTAAATATAAATATAATAAAATAAATATTAAATAAAATATGTAAATAAATAATATAAATATAAAATATATAAATATAATAAATATAAATATATACATATAATATAAAAATACAAATATAATAAAATATAAAATATAAATATAATAAATATAAAATATATAAATATAATAAAATAAATATACATATAATAAAATATAAAAATATAAATATAATAAAATAAATATAAAATATAAAAATATGAATATAATAAATAATATATAAATATAATACAATAAATATAAAATATAAATATAATAAAATATAAAATATATAAATATAATACAATAAATATAAAATATATAAATATAATAAAATAAATATACATATAATAAAATATAAAAATATAAATATAATAAAATAAATATAAAATATAAAAATATGAATATAATAAATAATATATAAATATAATACAATAAATATAAAATATAAATATAATAAAATATAAAATATATAAATATAATACAATAAATATAAAATATATAAATATAATAAAATAAATATAAATATATACATATAATAAAATATAAAAATATAAATATAATAAAATAAATATAAAAATATGAATATAATAAATAAATATAAAATATATAAATATAATAAAATAAATATAATAAAATAAATATAAAATATATAAAAATACAATAAATATAAAATATATAAATATAATAAAATATATCAATATAAATTAAAATCTAAAATGGAAAAAATATTGAAGTAGAAAAATAAAATAAATAAAAAAAGGAAGGAATTGATGAAATGTAAAATGAAATAACAGAATATATTAAAATAGAGAAGTAAATAAAAAATAAAAAAAATATATGAAAATAGAGAAGAAAAAAAATAAAATAACTGAGGGAAATTCTACTACAAAAAAAAAAAAATGGCAAAGTGTTAAAATAAAGAATTGTAAAAAAAAAAAGACAAAAAAAAAAAAATCACAATAAAATCGATTGTTGCTTGAGGGAAATTGCTCTAGAAATAGCCAAATATAATTAAAATAATTGAGGGAAATTCTAGTAAAATAGAAAATTAAATAATTAATAAAAAAAAATAATTGTCAATTTGACGGAAATTTCGCTAAAAATGAAAATGAAATGGTAAATAAAATATAGAAATTGAGAAATAAATATTTTAAAAAATAAAGCAATAAAATAATTGAGGGAAATTCTAGTGATATTGAAAAATAAATAATATAAAAATATTAAAAAAAAACACAAAAAGAAATAAATTAAAAAAGTAAGACAATAATCCTTGTTTGATGGAGGTCGCAAATGAAAATAAAATAGTAAAAAAAATTCCTTATAATAAAAAAAATAATAATTGTTGGTTTAGGGAAATTCTCAAATTTGTCAGATTATTTTTCTAATAAAACATGTCTACTGCCTGTCCTAAACACAAGGGGAGATAAGTAAAAGCCACTGAGTATATGGTGACCAGGGAAGCTTTGGTGTGTACGGGGTATTGATAACTTTGGAGGCAGGAACAGGTTGTATTGGCTTAAGGATAATGACCTAAGCTAATTACAGGGGTCAGAGGTTAATGTGGGGGTCGGGCCCATGAAAGGCTTCTGCAAATCAAAGCGAAAACAACTAAGAAATCCCTTTTCCTGGAAGAATCGATACGGGACAGACAATGCCTCTTCTCATAGCCGCTTGACCATTAGCCCCCTTGACCGTCACTGCCCATCCAGTGTGACATCGGCCGTCCATCATTATAAAACATGGGGCCATCAGATTCCTCAATTTTTTTTAGAATTATTGTTGTGATTACAATATCTACAATTATTTCCTTATTATCTTAAAATATGCAAATGAGCTCACATCCGCCAAACCAGAGACTGCTCTGAAAAGAAGAGTGACGCCTATTTGGAGGAGCTCATTTGCTTAATTTTTTTTCGCAAGGGCCCGCTGCCTGTAAATAGGTCTCCATAGTCCTGCCCAATGGGGGCTAAGGGGGTGATAAGGGATATGGTGAGCTCAATGTCTGACCACCAGATAAAATAATTCTTGGGCCTATACTCCAAAAACCCTTGGAAATTGACCAGGGTACCCTTCATATGTGGGTGTCTTCTACTTGACCGCTATAAAGTCAGGCCCCACCAGAGGACCCTCCAGTATTCTGGTAAACCATTCCGAGAGAGACAACTGCTGCCGGGACGACTTACGGGGGACCAAGGAGTTGTGGATTATACCTTCGCTAGTGTTTTTTAATCCCCCCCCCCTCCTTAACCCTTAGTGGAATCCTCCATTTTCTACTTGGTTTGACCAAGCTAGGAATTAAAGAAGTTCTTCACGATGGCAACTTTTTATTGAGCAAGTCCTACAGAAACTGGGGTTTACCTTTGATGGGGCTTATAGGGTTGGTATATGGGTCCATCCATACGTATTGTAGCCCACACTGGCCAAGAGAGCCTTCAAATCAGCCACACATGTTCAGTGACACCAGATGAAGGACGTACGACCTTCGTGGGAACCTTTTGGGACCAGTATTTTGATGAAAGATCACTCTGGACAAGTAACTAATGGAGGAGATTTTCAAACATGGCCGATGAGAGTCGTTTGTTGTTAAATTTCACCGAACCAACTTCAGACTATTGTGTATGGGCACCTTAAAGGGGACACTAACCACAAGAAAAATGTTGGCCGAGGATCTGACATGTAGACACCTACAATAGCGGCCAACAAGTGCCTCTTATGTGGTTTAGAAGGGTTGTCCCATCTCCTGTCCCTCTACGTCACCTCGGCCCATGGCCTTTATTTGCACCATCTTGACATTCAAAGGTCCAGATTTACTACAGTGGTTACGACTAGACACTGCCGTAAACATGGCGCATCTCTATCGTACTGTGACCCAGTTGCGCCTACACCTGACCACTTATCTCTGCCTCCATTTTCCTAATGCCGACATGGCCACTGGTGCGGTTACTATGCTAGAGATAAAGATAAGTGGCCAGCAAACTTTGAGAAGGGTTACTTCGGCCTCCCAATTCCCTATTGTTCATCGCTGGCCCGGCCACCACTTTTCCAGCAGAGTGGTGGCCGGGAACGTACACGATGAGCCGTAAACGTGAAAACCGAAACGTGACATGGACACCGTAAACATCCGTGGATGTCCTTATAGCGTCACTCTGAGATCCAGTTTTGGCTCTGACTTCTTAAGTGGGCCAGCTTCTTTTTGTGACCCCGATGGGGCATTTACCATCGGGTTGTCCATAGTATACCGCCCCTTTAAGTTTTGTTCCGTCCACATTTCTTACGCAACGTGTTTTCCCTGAAATGTAGGAGTTAAACAAGCCTGTGACTTTCATAGTAATCCCTCCCACTCTGCGGCTGTGATTTTTGGCGGGCTCTCGTCTGACTAATTTGGGAGTGAATACGGCAGAATTTTCTAGTGCGGTGAATCACCTGCAAATCATTTTTACTAAATCCCCCGTCATTTTTGCAGATTTCGTGTCTTTCCATAATACCGAACAAACTATCATTGACTAATGGCCCGTTGGTTCCCCGAAAGCCGTAGTAAGTGCTGGTTAGCTAATTCTCCCCACAGACAGAAGTCGAAACCACAAATGCTTTGCCCACAGGCTTTAATCCGCCGCCATCTTGTAAATATCACCAGGTACTGCGGCTAAACGTGGGATTAAACTCCCATCAAATCCCGGAAAGAAAAATGTGACTGTGTTTATCCGTGTTATCTTCCCACAGGAGCTGAGATATTTGGAGCTGTTGGCCGGGACGCGAGGTGTCCTCAGGAGAGCGCCCCCTCCACCTACAACATTTCCAAGATCTCTTAATCCTTATTCTTAGAAACATAAAACCATTTGTTCCATTTTGGACCACTGACCAAACAACGCTTTATTGGTATGACTAAATATATCCAGTATTTCCTCTAAAAATAAAAACATTCCTCACATTAAAAATACCTCTGTATATGGCGGCCTTCTTCAGGTAAGTTACCAAAAATTTTTTATAGCTGGGGAATCTGGGTGAGAGTCAATATGGCAGCCATTAAAGATGACCATACAAAGGAAAGTTTACCAAATCCACCAATTTTGTTAGGACTGGCCAACCATCTAATATGTATGAGGTTCCTCCAGAATGACTGGGCTGGTAGATTTCAGCATGTCCTATCCTTCTTTTCAGAGGGGATATACGGTAAGCTTTAGCCAAAGGTGTCTGCAGAGGATAGAAGGGATGAAGGGGGACAGAGGGGCCTGGAGAGGGACTGAGGGGTCTGGAGAGGGACTGAGAAGTCTGAAGAGGAACTGAGGGGTCTGGAGATGGATTGAGGAGTCTAGTGAGGGACTGAGGAGTCTGAAGAGGAACAAAGGAGTTTGGAGAGAGAAAGAGGAATCTCCAAAGGGACTGAGGAGTTCGGAGATGAACTGAGGAATCTGGAGAGGGACTGAGGGGTCTTGAGAGGGACTGTGGGGTCTTGAGAGGGACTGTGGGGTCTTGAGAGGGACTGTGGGGTCTTGAGAGGGACTGTGGGGTCTTGAGAGGGACTGTGGGGTCTGGAGACGGACTGTGGGGTCTGGAGACGGACTGTGGGGTCTGGAGACGGACTGTGGGGTCTGGAGACGGACTGTGGGGTCTGGAGACGGACTGAGGGGTCTGGAGACGGACTGAGGGGTCTGGAGACGGACTGAGGAGTCTGGAGACGGACTGAGGAGTCTGGTGAGGGACTGAGGAGTCTGGTGAGGGACTGTGGGGTCTGGAGAGGGACTGAAGAGTCTGAAGAGGAACAAAGGAGTTTGAAGAGAGAAAGAGGAATCTCCAAAGGGACTGAGGAGTCCAGAGATGAACTGAGGAATCTGGAGAGGGACTGTGGGGTCTGGAGAGGGACTGAAGAGTCTGAAGAGGAACAAAGGAGTTTGAAGAGAGAAAGAGGAATCTCCAAAGGGACTGAGGAGTCCAGAGATGAACTGAGGAATCTGGAGAGGGACTGTGGGGTCTGGAGATGGACTGAGGAGTCTGGAGAGGGAATGAAGAGTCTGAAGAGGAACAAAGGAGTTTGAAGAGAGAAAGAGGAATCTCCAAAGGGACTGAGGAGTCTGGAGATGGACTGAAGTGTCTGGAGAGGGACAGAAAGGTCTGAAGAGGAACAAAGGAACCTGGAGGGAAAAAGAGGAATCTGCAAAGAGACTGAGGGGGTCTAGAGAGGGACAGTTGGATAAAGGGAAAATGGATAAAGGAGTGTGGATGAGGACAGAAAGATATGAAGGTGACAGAAAGGCCTGGAGAGAGAGAGAGGGGTCTGAAGAGGACCGAAGAGTCTGGAGAGGGATAAAGGGGTTTGGAGAAGACAAGGGAGTCTGAAAGGGGTCTGGAGATGGACTGAGGAGTCTGGTGAGGGACTGAAGAGTCTGGTGAGGGACTGAAGAATCTGAAGAGAAACAAAGGAGTTTGGAGAGAGAAAGAGGAATCTCCAAAGGGACTGGGGATTCCAGAGATGAACCTAGGAATCTGGAGAGGGATTGAGGGGTCTTGAGAGGGACTGTGGGGTCTGGAGATCGACTGAGGAGTCTGGAGAGGGACTGAGGAGTCTGGTGAGGGACTGAAGAATCTGAAGAGAAACAAAGGAGTTTGGAGAGAGAAAGAGGAATCTCCAAAGGGACTGAGGAGTCTGGAGATGAACTGAGGAATCTGGAGAGGGACTGAGGGGTCTGGAGATGAACTGAGGAATCTGGAGAGGGACTGAGGGGTCTTGAGAGGGACTGTGGGGTCTGGAGATCGACTGAGGAGTCTGGTGAGGGACTGAGGAGTCTGGTGAGGGACTGAAGAATCTGAAGAGAAACAAAGGAGTTTGGAGAGAGAAAGAGGAATCTCCAAAGGGACTGAGGAGTCCAGAGATGAACTGAGGAATCTGGAGAGGGACTGAGGAATCTGGAGAGGGACTGAGGGGTCTGGAGAGGGACTGAGGGGTCTGGAGAGGGACTGAGGGGTCTGGAGAGGGACTGAGGGGTCTGAAGAGAGAAAGAGGAATCTCCAAAGGGACTGAGGAGTCTGGAGATGGACTGAAGTGTCTGGAGAGGGACAGAAAGGTCTGAAGAGGAACAAAGGAGCCTGGAGGGAAAAAGAGGAATCTGCAAAGAGACTGAGGGGGTCTAGAGAGGGACAGAGGGGTCTGTAGAGGGACAGTCGGATAAAGGGCAAATGGATAAAGGAGTGTGGATGAGGACAGAAAGATATGAAGGTGACAGAAAGGCCTGGAGAGAGAGAGAGGGATCTGAAGAGGACCGAAGAGTCGGGAGAGGGATAAAGGGGTTTGGAGAAGACAAGGGAGTCTGAAAGGGGTTCAGGAAAGTCTGGTGGAGCACAGAAGAGTCTGGAGGGAACAGAGAAATCTGGAGTAGAACAAATGAGCCTGAAGAGGGACAGATGAGTCTAAAGGAGGACTGAGCAGTCTGAAGGGGAACAGATGGGTCTGAAGGCAGGGCAGTGGAATATGGAGGTAGACAAACAAGTTTGGAGAAGACAGAACTCAGTGTGAACCTACCCTAAGACTATGCAGAATGGAGAAGAGAGACTCCGTCCTTAGTTGGCCTCATCCTATACACAGGGCTGCAAATAAAGTGTAGGGGATCGGCTGAAGGTTGTGGAGAAGTGTAAGGGTATGTTCACACAGAGTTTGAAACGCCTTTCGTTCATTTCAATGGGAGTCACTCGCAGTTTTATTCCGCTAGCGAATTTTTCAGCTAGTAGAAAACAAATGCAACATGACCTATGTTCACGCGGATTCGCCTCCACGGCTCGGGACTCCCTTCTGATTAGGCCCATTCATCTAGATGCAGCTATGGAATACCCCCATGCACTGCATCGGCATCCCATCGCGTCTGTGTGAACTTATCCTTAGAGGGGAAAGCAAACCCCTGACCCTTCTGTCCTTGAGGTCACAATGGGCCGGTCTATTTTACAATGTTGTCCTGTATGACTGGGCAGATCTATGGCAGCTGTATCTATTGTTATCCAGGTCTTACAGGACTCTGTATCTCCAATAAACATATGAGAGAAAAAATTATCGAAAACTTAAGATAACAAAAGGATTTTTTTTATTTAAAGGGGAAATGCTATTATTGTTTGTCATGAAGTGCACGGAGCGGCCCGCAGGTGCGATAATATCCGGAAACGTGACCATCTGTAGGTTAAATGTGTTCAGCCTGGGTAAACAAGCCGTGAATAGAAGGTGAGAGGAGAGATTAGAGGGTAAGTGAGGTGACGGCACCAGGGGGCAGGCCGGTGAGACAAGTGTCAGCCCAGGATGTCGCCTCTTCCACTGCTCGGCCATGTTTTATAGAAAACCAGTTACATCTCTTATTATTTCAGTGTCAGGAGGTGGAAATAAGGTTCATGAGTGGAAAATCTCCATGGAGGGTCCATGTAGTAAGATGGGAGGAGAAAAACAAGCCCGGGGGCTAGATACATATATTACATGACTTATCCTGTACTGAGCCTGAGTTATATCCTGTATTATACTCCAGAGCTGCACTCACTATTCTGCTGGTACAGTCACTGTGTACATACATTACATTACTTATCCTGTATTATACTCCAGAGCTGCGCTCACTATTCTGCTGGTACAGTCACTGTGTACATACATTACATTACTTATCCTGTATTATACTCCAGAGCTGCACTCACTATTCTGCTGGTACAGTCACTGTGTACATACATTACATTACTTATCCTGTATTATACCCCAGAGCTGCGCTCACTATTCTGCTGGTGCAGTCACTGTGTACATACATTACATTACTTATCCTGTATTATACTCCAGAGCTGCGCTCACTATTCTGCTGGTACAGTCACTGTGTACATACATTACATTACTTATCCTGTATTTTACTCCAGAGCTGCGCTCACTATTCTGCTGGTACAGTCACTGTGTACATACATTACATTACTTATCCTGTATTATACTCCAGAGCTGCACTCACTATTCTGCTGGTACAGTCACTGTGTACATACATTACATTACTTATCCTGTATTATACCCCAGAGCTGCGCTCACTATTCTGCTGGTGCAGTCACTGTGTACATACATTACATTACTTATCCTGTATTATACTCCAGAGCTGCGCTCACTATTCTGCTGGTACAGTCACTGTGTACATACATTACATTACTTATCCTGTATTTTACTCCAGAGCTGCGCTCACTATTCTGCTGGTACAGTCACTGTGTACATACATTACATTACTTATCCTGTATTATACTCCAGAGCTGCACTCACTATTCTGCTGGTACAGTCACTGTGTACATACATTACATTACTTATCCTGTATTATACTCCAGAGCTGTGCTCACTATTCTGCTGGTACAGTCACTGTGTACATACATTACATTACTTATCCTGTATTATACTCCAGAGCTGCGCTCACTATTCTGCTGGTACAGTCACTGTGTACATACATTACATTACTTATCCTGTATTATACTCCAGAGCTGCGCTCACTATTCTGCTGGTACAGTCACTGTGTACATACATTACATTACTTATCCTGTATTATACTCCAGAGCTGCGCTCACTATTGTGCTGGTACAGTCACTGTGTACATACATTACATTACTTATCCTGTATTATACTCCAGAGCTGCGCTCACTATTCTGCTGGTGCAGTCACTGTGTACATACATTACATTACTTATCCTGTATTATACTCCAGAGCTGCGCTCACTATTCTGCTGGTGCAGTCACTGTGTACATACATTACTTATCCTGTATTATACTCCAGAGCTGCGCTCGCTATTCTGCTGGTGCAGTTACTGTGTACATACATTACATTACTTACCCTGTATTATACTGCAAAGCTGCGCTCACTATTCTGCCGGTGCAGTCACTGTGTACATACATTACATTACTTATCCTGTATTATACCCCAGAGCTGCACTCACTATTCTGCTGGTACAGTCACTGTGTACATACATTACATTACTTATCCTGTATTATACTCCAGAGCTGCGCTCACTATTCTGCTGGTACAGTCACTGTGTACATACATTACATTACTTATCCTGTATTATACTCCAGAGCTGCGCTCACTATTCTGCTGGTACAGTCACTGTGTACATACATTACATTACTTATCCTGTATTATACTCCAGAGCTGCGCTCACTATTCTGCTTGTTGCCTTCCTGAACCAGATCACTAGATTTTTGACTTTATTGGGATATTTTGGGATATTACCCTGAGGTGTCACCAGGAGATGTGTGGCTCTGTCAGTAGGGGGCGCACTGTGGTCAGGTCTCACATTTCTGGGCACCTGGCATGTTGTCTATAGGATTAGTAGCCATCCCAGAGGACTAGGTGTGACCCAGTTGGTCAGTGGACTTTGGAGGTCTCATCAGCGCGGAGTCAGTCATGATTTCAGAAGACTCCATCCACAGACAGAACACAGCACAAATACATCTGTCCTCTGCTATCTGGGCGGGAACACTCTGATTCATGAATAAAACTCCAGACCTACAGTAAAGACTGACACACACAGACAGCACAGTCAGTTACAATAAGTGGAATGTAATGACTTATATGCCATTTAACATCAAAGAGAAAGCGTAGACAAGCCAAATTATACCGTCACCAGCTTCACCCATAACAACAACTCAGCCGAAACGAAACACCACGACATATGACACCTGACATATATGTCATGTGTGGGCAGCAGCGGTGACAGCACGTCGTCTTCTAGCGATTCATACCTGGCCATGAACTGACAGCTCATCCTGCTGCCATAACTACAGGACGGAGACAGTCAGCATGGCCGACTGTTATAACGTTATTATATACATCACAGCCCCAGGCCTAGGGTATACACGGCCGGGTCACCTGACGCCCCGATCCTGCAGCATGTCAGGACAGCATTATAGGACGGCAATATATAACGGCACTATAGGACGGCAATATATAACGGCACTATATGACGGCAATATATAACGGCACTATATGACGGCAATATATAACGGCACTATATAATGACAATATATAACGGCACTATATAATGACAATATATGACAGCATTATATAACAGCACTATATGACAGCAATATATAACAGCACTATATGACAGCACTATATAACGGCACTATATGTCAGCACTATATAACGGCAATATATGACGGCACTATGTAACAGCATTATATAACAGCACTAAATGACGGCACTATATAACGGCACTATAGGACAGCACTATATATCCAGATCGTATAGCAGCACTATATGACAGCATTATATGACAGCATTATAGGACAGCACTGTGTAACAGCACTATATAACGGCACTATATAAGAGCACTATATGACAGCATTATAGGACAGAATTATAGGAGAGCATTATATAACCAGACTATATAACGGCGTTATATGACAACACTATGTAACTGTACTATATAACCAGACTATATAACAACACTATATGAAAGCACAATATGACAGCACTTTATGACAGTATTATAGGACAGCACTGTATGACAGCATTATATAAAAGCACAATATAAGAACATTATATGACTGCACTATAACATCACTATCACTATATGACAGCACAACATGAGTGCACTATATAAGAGCACTATATAGGAGCACTATATGACAGGATAATATAACGGCACTATTTAAGAGCACTATATGACGGCACTATATAAGAGCACTATACAGGAGCACTATATGACAGGATAATATAATGGCACTATATAAGAGCACTATATGACGGCACTATATAAAAGCACAATATAAGAACATGATATGACTGCACCGTAACATCACTATCACTATATGACAGCACGACATGAGTGCACTATATAGGAGCAGTGTATGACAGGATAATATAACGGCACTATACAAGAGCACTATATGATGGCATTATATAAGAGCACTATATTACAGGATAATATAACGGCACTATATAAGAGCACTATATGACGGCAATATATAAAAGCACTATATGACGGCACAGTATGTATGACTAATCTGACAGCACAGCATGTGAATTTCTGGGCCTGATTTTTTTGATTCTTGTTATATTGTAAATTATCACAATATCTGGGATGTAGATTTGGCATCACCGTAATGTTATGACCCGCAGAATAACCGCAGAGCGGGCGCTGTACTTATGAAACCTGAATAACAATGGCAGAATTTATCCCCCTCATTATTTTACCCCTTATAGTTTATATTTATAAGTTCCCAACACTTTGTCTGGAACAATAAAAGGTTCTGTTACAAATACAAGTTATCCCACAAAACACGAGCCCTGGCACAGCCGTGTTAGTGGAAGAGCAGACAGAGAACTGAGGGCAAGCGGAGGATTGTCGCGATCAGAGGCGGAGTCTCACAGCGGGGGTCCTCCACCTGTACAGGGTGAAATCACCACCAAAATCAGCATCACATGTGCAGCAGAATCCTCGGCCTGACCGTGCTGTGTGTGTAAGTGATGTGTAATGTTTACCCCGAGCATTACATGTGAATTGTAACCTAACACAACTGATTACACAACAAATATTTATCATGGGAGATCGTAGTCACATTGTGCGGCGTGTCCTCAGGAGCCCCACCACCAGGACTGAGGGTAACAGCTCACCTGCTCCGCCATCTGCGGGACTCTACTACACCTGTACCGGCCCTATAAGAACAGTATACATATCATTAAATAACTATAATACTATCTATCTATCTAATATCTATCTATCTATCTATCTATCTATCTCCTGTCTATCTATCTATCTATCTATCTATCTATCTATCTATCTCCTATCTATCTATCTCCTATCTATCTATCTATCTATCTATCTATCTATCTATCTATCTATCTATCCATCCATCTCCTATCTATCTATCTATCTATCTATCTATCTATCTATCTATCTATCTATCTATCTCCTATCTATCTATCTCCTATCTATCTAATATCTATCTATCTATCTATCTCCTATCTATCTATCTATCTATCTATCTATCTATCTATCTATCTATCTATCTATCTCCTATCTATCTATCTATCTATCTATCTATCTATCTATCTATCTCCTATCTATCTATCTATCTATCTATCTATCTATCTATCTATCTATCTCCTATCTATCTATCTATCTATCTATCTATCTCCTATCTATCTATCTATCTATCTATCTATCTATCTATCTATCTATCTATCTATCTATCATGCACAAGGTTTCTAGTAACTATTCTTTGGGCAGCTGATAGCTTATTCTGGGAGAAATACCTGTAGGATTTGCCATAAATGTCTGCTCATTGGGTCTTCCACCTCCAGGACTCCACCACCTCTCTAGGTGACCTCCATGTTACAGTAGACCTTGGCTGGTGGTGGCCACTACGAGGACTTTGCTGCCCTTGCTCAGCTGTTCCCCAGATATTGCAGATTATAATGGTCAGACCCTGAGATCTCCGCTGCCAGATGTCCTCCTCTTCATGGTCGCCCGCTGAGCTTTCATCATGTATAAGTTACAGGACCCTGAGACAGCCGGCCGATAAGGAGCACTTGGCAGAAGTGTCCTCCTCCTCCTGACGGAGCCACCAGCTGGAGAGGCTCACACTCCACTTGACCGCGGATTCTTCCATATTTCAGATATTAACGCGTTCTTCAAGAGCAGATTTTACATTCCTGAACTTTGTTTGTAGAGCAACTCTGACAACTGAGGACAAGCGGCGAAGTGTCTTATCCTGAGGCCACCACAAAGAGGACTACCACCAAGACGGTCACATCATGACCACCCTGCCCACTTATCGGACTACGTCCGTACAACATAATTGACTGTATTTTATGTTACATATCCAACGATCATGGTACGGTCAAGAAAAATTTTACAAAACTTTTTCTATTCCCTTTTGGTATGGTCCACCAGAATCTTATAAAGAGTTATTCTATCCACCTATCATGGTATGGTCCACTGGATATACAATGTAATCCAACCAACATGGAATGGTCCAACATTTTTTTTTCTTCGCCCCTTCTACCCAACTATGGTAACCTGGTAGAGCCTACAAGATTTTAATAAATGGTTTCTATCCAACTATCATGATATGGTCCTCCAGGAAATAGATAAACCCTTTACCTGCAAACATCATGGTACAGTCCACCAGAATTTCAAAACCTCTTTTCTACCCACCTACTATGATTTGGTCCATAACCACTTTTTCTACCCACCTATCATGGTACAATCCACGGGAATTCCATAAATACCTTTTCTACCCACTCATGGTGGTATGGTCCACCAGAATGTCAGAATCTCAATGACTTGGTCATTGGTATCTTGGTATACTTCAAAGCTTCTTTTTCCACCCATCTAAGATTCAGTCCAATGGAATTTTATAAACAAAACATTTTTTCAATCTACGGATCAAAGGCCAAATAAATTGGTCATGGTTTGGCCCACCAAATCGTATTCAAGCCTTTTCCTCTCCATCTACCATGGTATGGTCCACTGTAACTATAAAGTAATGTGTTCTGTAGCCATCTACAGATGACAAAAAATTGACATGATACAGTATTTCTACCCACCTATCACAATATATTCCACTTTTTTAATACCTTTTCTACCCATTTGTCATGGTATGGTCCAAGGAAATCTTATAAAATACAATTTTTTTAGCCACCTATCATGGCATGTGTTTTTATAAAGATGGCTTTACTTGTTATCTACTATGGTATGGACCACAGGAATTTTATAGCATGCACTTTTTTCTACCCATCTATCATCGAATGGGCCACAAGAATAAAATTTTTCTACCCAAATATTACGTTATGGTCCACAGAAATGTTATACAATACACTTTTTCTAACCATCTATCATGGTATAGTCCACAGAAATTTCATAAAGTATAGTTTATCTACCCATATATCATGGTACAGTCCACAGGAATTTCATAAAGTATAGTTTATCTACCCATATATCATGGTACGGTCCACAGGAATTTCATAAAGTATAGTTTATCTACCCATATATCATAGTATGGTCCACAGGAATTTCATATAGTATAGTTTATACTCATATATCATGGTATGGTCCACAGGAATTTCATACAATACAATTTTGCTTCCCAACGATCATGGTATGGTCCACAGGAATTTCATACAATAGACATTTTTATCCACCTATCAGACCATGGTCCACAGGAATTTCATGCAATACAATTTTTTTCCCCCACTTATCATGGTATGGTCCATTAGAATTCTAAAAACACTTTTTTCTACTTATCAATCATGGTATGTTCCACCAGATCTAGAGTAGTACAACTTATTTTTCCTATGCATCTATCATGGTATGATCCAGTGTGATTTTTTTTGCGTATATTGAGTAGCTTTTGGTTCCATTACCAAAAATGAAAAAAAAATTAAGACTGTCCAGGATGTCTTCTTAGTCAGTGATTGAATACATTACTCTACAAAAATAAATTATACAATTTTTTAGAACATTCTTGAATTGGGCCCATGAAGAACCCTCGAGTGTGGAGGAGTATAGAGGGATTGGTAAGTGCAGGCCAAGGCTCCTCACTATCATTCCTGAACCCCCTGATACACGAGAGGTTAACACAAACCCGATTTCAGGATTCAGAACGATTTTTCCTCATTCGGGCCCATACCCTCCTGCAGATATGACCATCTCATTGATCGGAGGCAGATCACATTTCGTCTATGGGCCATTCAGACCCTTCACAGGACCCGAGAGAAAGGCTTTATCCAAGGAGTAACCCTATCTCATCGCCCTTCTGTGCCATCGGCCGGTTACTGAATTATTGTAGCCTCTCAGACCGAAAAAAAAAAGGGGGGGGGAGAGAGGCGGCTACATGTGACCTGACGATACAATGGGGGTGGTCAAAAAAATTTCATATTAAAAGAACATCCTTATTAACCTATTCCCCGCGGTACACCGCACTGCAGTGCGACATTGTCACCCAGGCAGGGGTTAATAAAAAAAAATATGACGTCTACCAGAAGTAGGGTATGCCGGTGGAGGGGCAAATCAGCTCCTGCACCCCACATCTTCCAGTACGAGCTCCACGTGGTTTATACAATGGTAGGAATTTCTTTTTATATTAAGACCCCCCCTCCTCCTTCTACATGTGCATGCCGCTTTATACGGAGCATCCCCTGCACATCCCCCACTAGGGTGCTAGAATTATAAATCGGCCCCGGGCAGCCAGGTGCCTTATACACAGTCACCCTGTATACAGTGTGCCAAGTGCCAACCTCAACATTTTTGCCTATTTTAAGAGCGGATTTACCAAAACGTCTCAATGTCGCACCCACGTGCCCTTTCCAGTACCAAAAATGGCCGATAGCGTGGTACCTACGATACGCTCGTTTTTTTTTTTGGGATACGTCCCTTTCATGCAAACGATACAAAAAAAAAAGCGGCGAATCCACGTGACCCTCGGAAAGCCGTCGAATTCTTCCTGCTCGTACACAGATGACAAAATAGACAGTAACCACGTACGGTTCCCACGTGCCCCTCTCCTGTAGGGCAACCCCTCGCCATCCAATTACAATCATCCAATGTGCTTTTTACGCCAAGCCCAAAAATCCACCACCGGAACCCTTACGACCCCCCACGAGCAAGATATCCACGACACACCAGAATGTTCAAAAAATATCAAAAAGGAAGAAGAGCAAAGTAACGTAAATCTCGATTTTTCTTTCCCCTTTGGGTACGCCCCCCCTATCATCGCTTCACACGTCCTATTAGAGAACACACCAGGCTCCCCCAATTCTTTCTATTTTTTCACATTTCGGTCATTCAAAAAATTTTTGCAACTTACGTTTCGTCGACCTGAATTAAATCCGCCTTTGCCGTAACCTCTCGTACGGTGCCAGATGTTGCATCGATGGAAGATGAAGAATTTTTTTTTTTTTCCCCGTAAAATACACACAGT
Source organism: Leptodactylus fuscus (assembly GCF_031893055.1). Taxonomy (NCBI): domain Eukaryota; kingdom Metazoa; phylum Chordata; class Amphibia; order Anura; family Leptodactylidae; genus Leptodactylus; species Leptodactylus fuscus. The sequence continues at coordinate 179,492,845 of NC_134270.1, read as the reverse complement.
GCTGGCCTTGTCGCGAGCTGCCTGGTTAACCCTGCGCTGGAAGAAGCGGCTCCGCTCTCCACTCCTCCGTAACACCGTATGGGGGGTGAAGGAATTTAAAAGCACGTGTTTTCTTCCTATTGAATCCTTTCCAACTCCCTTGGTTTGGCTGGATGAAAAGCAGAAAGGATAAGACCCAGCCAGCTCTATATTGCCTTTCGCATGATCTGACTTTCTGGATGGCCGCTTGCTGTGTTTTAGTGGGAGAGGGGGGTGTGGGAGGAAGAAGAGGGAGGGATGTGGAGAAGGGGGGGTACGGAGGGAGAGAGAGAGCAAGAGAGAGAGAGCTAAAATGGCATTGGCTTTGACAGTGTGTAGAGGAGACTGGAAGGGGTGGGAAAGAGAGAAAAGGAGAGGGCGGGAGAGGGGAAGAGAGAGGAAGGCAGATAAAGGCAGAGGGAAGATGAAAAAAGGAAGAAAAAAAAAAAAGGTGAAGGTGACAGAAGGAGAGAGAGTATATAAAAAAGGCGTAAAAGATGAATAAAAAATGGGGGAAGATCGAATCCTATCGTCCCCACCGTCACCTCGTTTCTGAAAGGATGCCCTTAAAACGTGATACATTTTATCAAAAAAAAATCCAGAATTTTTGGTTTCGTCCTATTCCAATGATTTTGATGGGTTTGATCTAGGGTTGAGCGATCGGGATTGGAAAAGATCGGATTCCGATCGGCGATTGAGTAAATTTCACGATCGCGATCGTAATTCCGACCCAATCTTTTTCAGCGGGATCGAGATCGGAGATTATTTCAACCCTGAAGTGATTTTTCCCATAGAGAAGCATTGACTAGGGGATGAGGATCGGAAAAGATCGGAGCAAATTTCACGATCAGCTGGAAAATGATCGGAAATCGGATTTTGAAATCGATCCTGAAATCTCAAGATCGGCTCAACCCTAGTTTGATCTCTTTTGATCAGTCATTGAAAAAGGCTTGAAATTCTCGGCCCACGTTGACCTCTGATCACCGAGATCGATCATGGTATTACTGGTCATTCGAGTAACGATTGATGGTTTACTGCTCGTTGGGGTTGAGCCGATCTTGAGATTTCAGGATCGATTTTAAAATCTGATTTCGATCATTTTCCAGCCGATCGTGAATTTTGCTCAATCGCCGATCGGAATCTGATCTTTTTCGATCCCAATCAATCAACCCTAGTCAATGCTTCTCTATGGGAAAAATCACTTTTAGGGTTGAGCCAATCTTGAGATTTCAAAATCCAATTTCCGACATTTTCCAGCTGATCCCGATCGTGAAATTTGCTCGATCACCGATCAGAATCCGATCTTTTCCGATCGCTCAACCCTACTGCCCATCGGTTACACTGGCCGATGAGTTTGATCTCTTCTGATCAGTCATTGAAAAAGTTGACCTCTGATCACCGCGATCAAGCATAAGTATTATTGAGGATCGATTTACTCAGTTTGCTGCTTGATGGTGATACTGGTTGAGAATTGAAAAAAAAACGCTCACGCTCACCTCAGATCACTGTGATCGCACATCGATTGTCAATTCGAGAATGGATTGACACGGTTTTATTGAAAATTTCACTGCCCCCATTGACCGCCGAACTTAAGTTGAACCTCAAATTGTTGAAAATTCTTATTTTGAGCATTATAAAATCGAGTGACTCAATTACCGCCCATTGGTTGTATTGGCTGATGATTTTGATCGTTCATTGAAAAAACGCCTCTGCCCACGTTGACCTCTGATCACTGTGATCAAGCACAAGTATTTTTGTCAATTTGAGAATTGATTTGCTCAGTTCACTCCCTGTTCGTGACACGGGCCGATCATTTTAATTGCCTTTGATTGAAAAATTCATCCCTCACATTGCCCTCCGATCACTGTGATCAAACTTCGATCGGCAATTTGAGAATCGATTGACGCAGTTGGTTATACTGGCCGATGATTAGGATCGCCTTTGACCAATTTACCACCCACGTTGCCCTCCGATCGCTGCGATCGAAGATCAGTATTTTCGGCAATTTGTGATTGGACTGACTCAGTTTACTGCTCGTGGTTTATATTAGCTGATGATTTCGATGGAAAAATTCACCACCCACACTGAGCTCTGAGTATTTTCGGCAATTTGAGAATCAACTGAATTGTTTTACTGCCAGTTGGTTACACTGGCCGATCATTTCTATTGCCTTTGATCTGTCATTGAAAAATTCACTGCTCCCATTGACCTCTGATCACTGCGATTACACATAATTATTTGCAGCAATTTGAGAAATCGACTGACATGGTTTACTGCTCCTTGGTTATATTGGTTGATCATTTTGATCGCCTTTGATCACTCGTTGAAAAATTCACCGCCCAAGTTCACCTGAGATCACTGCGATCGATCATAATTATTTTCAAAAATTTGACGTGGTTTCGTTGAAAAATTCATCACCCAAAATAACCACTGAATTAAAGAATTCTCAGAAATTTGTGAATTGATTGACGCCGTTTACTGCCCATTGGATACATTGTCTGATCTTTTTGATCACCTCTCCTGCCACGGTAACCTCTGATCGTGTCAGTCGATCACGGTGATCGAGCAGAATTTTTTTTGGCAATTTGAAAATCTGACTGAGAGGTTAAGCTGGTCTGTAATACTAAGAATATTCCATCACATTGTAGAAACAACTTTTCTGGGCCTTCTGGATTATGTAGAACATTACAGGGTGACCGATGGCTCATGGATGTTATTGGTTGGTGAATATGTGTAAGTGGCATCAACGGGGACCCGAAATATAGCAAAGGGGTGACAATCCTATACCTCTGGTGATTGAGAGCTAAGGATAAACTATATTTTAGGTGGACATCCCCTTTAAGAGATCAATTTTATGCTTCGATATCAAAAATATATAAGAAAATCTAAACTAAAGAAAGAGAGGAATTGTAAAATTCAGAAATTTTTATTTCATCCGGAATTTGATAGTCCGGAAATTCTGATACAGATATGCAGTATATTTTTTTCCTATTTGATCATCTAGATAATCTGTGGAAGAATTAAAGAACTTTCTCTATAGAGATCTGATACCTATAGTAAAAATGTATAAAAACCCTCAATGAATCGCATTAACCAAAAATCAAAAACAATACCCAAAAACAATACGATACAGTTGTATGAATTCGACCCGATCGACACTGGATTATAAAACACCATAGAAAAAAAAATCTTATGGGGTGGGGGATGGGGGCTTGGTGGGAAAGCAGTCCACTCAGTTGTTGGGTGCCAAGTTGCAAACTCTGCCCTATTCGAGGTTGGGGCAGTGGACAGAATTTTTGCCCCCGACGGAGGAAATCCTCACCAGTCAAGAAAAATTCACCCCATCGTCCATTCCTTCATAGATAATAATCCTTAACTACTACGAGTACTACGACACCTAATATTGCCCCCAGGTCTGAGGCCGCACATCTGCCTGGTTTGACATGAGGGGGGTAATTTGCCGTCCCCCTTCCTTGACTTTCCATGAATGAACTTCATGTCTTCTAAGAAGAGAGCCTTGCACGTGCAAGCAGGGGCCTGCAGTCATTCCTCGCCCCGTCTACCCGGGGAGTGTACTCTGCGCTATTCTGAGGGTGTGCGAGGGGAGGAGGGGGGATTTTTTCTAGGAATCCATTCATCAGCCTTCGGGGAAGGATTCTTCGAGTTCGCTTTCCCTTTTTTAGGCCGAAAATCCCCCCCCTCTTGTTAACGTAGACTAGTCACCTAAGGAGGCTGCGGGAGGCCGTGGTAAGGGCTAAACCACAACTGGTGAATCCAACACCACATATGTGGTATTAGGGCTACAGATCTGGTAATCCAGCCCCACAGATCTGGTAATCCAGCCCCACAGATCTGGTAATCCAGCCCCACAGATCTGGTAATCCAGCCCCACAGATCCAGTAATCGGGTATTGCATTACCAGGCAATGATTCTTGTAGGTCTACTCAGTGACCTTTAGTCATAATTTGATGATCCATTGGGCACCAGATTTGGCCATAACAGGCTGTCCATGGACGTCTACATTACTCCTATACGATGTGGTCCCATTTGGGATAGGGCAGGTTACAGAGTTGAGGAGACATGGACCCCATTGGGCACCAGATTTGGCCATAACAGGCTGTCCATGGACATCTACATTACTCTTATAGGATGTGGTCCCATTTGGGATAGGGCAGGTTACAGAGTTGAGGAGACATGGACCCCATTGGGCACCAGATTTAGCCATAACAGGCTGTCCATGGAAGTCTACATTAATCTTATAGGATGTGGTTCCATTTGGGATGAGGGAGGTTATAGAGTTGAGGAGACATGGACCCCAGCTCTGGCCGGTCACCGTGGACAACACTGTTAGGACCCTCAGTGACCACTAGAATGGTCAGATATCCAAATTTATGGGATGAACTCTTTAATATATCTGTCATCTCGCTGGCATCATGGAATATCGCCTCCATGGTAGGCCAGTCTTGGATTTCAATATATTAAAGTTGGGGTTGTAGATAGATTAGATGTCCCCAGTCATGGAGGGTTGTATCCTTCAGAAGATGGGAATGTGATGGTATCTAACACAAACCTCAAAGAAGATGGGTATGTTGAGGTATCTACTGTAATATCTTACATAGTTAGTAGGTGATAGGTAAATATCAGCTATACTAGGTTATATCCTTGAAGTTGGATATGTCGGTGTATCTACTGTATAATCTGTAATCTTTCATAGCTCTTAGAAGATAGGTAGATTGGGGTATCTATCACCTATACTATGTTATATATCCTTGAAGATGGATATGTCAGGGTATCTATCATCCAAACTATGTTATACCTATAAATAGGTGGGTAAGTTGGGGTATTAAAACCAATACTATATTATACCTCCTAAAAGATGGATATGTCGGGGTATCTATAATCCGTACTGTGTTACACCTCCTAGCAGAGAGGGATATTGAGGTATTAACACTCACACTATGTAATACATCTTAGCAGATGGATATGTTAGCTCATGCCTATCATCTAGACTATGTTATATCTCTTAGAAGATGAATATGTTGGGGTATACACTAGGTTAAACCTCCTAAAAGGTGAATATGTTGGGGTATTTATAAACCATACTACATTACATTTGTAGAAGATGGATATGTCGGGCTAACTATCATCCATACCATGTTATATCTCTTATATGAAGGATACATTGGGTTATCTTATATATATTCAAAAATGGATGTGTCAGGATATCACCCGTACTATGATATATCTCATAGAAGATGGATATGTCAGGGTATCTATCATCCATACTATGTTGTTATATCTCATAAAAGATGGATATGTCAGGATATCTATCATCCATATTATATTATACCTCCTAGAAGATGGATATGTTGGAGTAGGTATCAGCCATACTATGCTATATATTGTAGAAGATGGATATGGCAGGGAATCTGCCATTCCATGTTATACCTCTTAGATGATAGGTATGTTGGGATATCTATCATCTATACTGGACCTCCTAGAAGATGGATATATATCACTCATACTTCTTAGGAGATGGATATGTTGGGGTGTTTATTATCGATTATTTCTCCTAGAAAGTGGATATATTGAGGCATTATCCATATTTTATCTCTCTTAGAAGATGGATATATTCCCCGAAATGGGAGGTAGAGGCATTCACACTAAGTTATATCTCCTAGAAGATGGAGATGTTGTGGGGATCTATCAACCATACTATGTTATATCTTCTATAAGACGATGCGTCGGAGAATTTATCATCCATACTATGTTATATATATTAGAAGTTGGATATATTGGAGTATTTATCACCTACATCATGTTATACCTCTTAGAAGATCAGTATATTGGGATATCTATCATCCATACCATGTTGTATCTCTTTGAAGTTGGATATGTCGGGATATCTATAAACCAAACAGTGTTATATCTCCGAGAAGACAGAGATGAGGTGGTTTCTATCAACCATATTATATTATATCTGCTAGAAGATGTATATGTTGGGGTATTTATCATTCATACCATGTTATGTCTCCTATAAGATGGATATGTCGTGGTATCCATCATCCATACTGTGTTATATCTCTTAGAAGATGGATATGTGGAGGTATCTATCATCCATACTATGTTATATCTATTAGAAGATGGATACGTTGGGGTATTTATCATTCATACTATGTAATATCTCTTAGAAGATGGGTATATTGGGGTATCTTTCAGCCACACTATGTTATATCCCATAGAAGATGGGTATATCGTGGTATCTATCATCCATACTGTGTCATATCTCTTACAAGATGGATATGTCAGGGTATCTATCATCCACACTATGCTATACCCTCTAGAAGATGGATACGTTGGGGTATCTTTCATTCATACTATATTATGTCTCTTAGAAGATGTGTATTTTGGGGCATCTTTCATTCATGCTATGTTTTTATCATCCACATCATATTATACCGCTTAGAAGATGGATATGTGGGAGTATCTATAATCCATACTATGTTATATTTCATAGAAGATGGATATATCAGGGTATTTCTCATCCATACTATGCTATATCTCCGAGAAGATGGATACGTTGGGGTATCTATCATCTACACTATGTATTTATCATCCGTGTACTGTATTATACTTCTTAGAAGATGGATATGTGGGGGTATTTATCATCCACACTATGCTATACCTCCTAGAAGATTGATGTATTGGGGTATCTTTCAGCCACACTATGTTATATCCAATAGAAGTTGGGTATATCGTGGTATCCATCACCCATATCATATTATACCTCTTAGAAGATGGACATGTGGGGGTATCTATCATCCATGTTGTTATATTTACTAGAAGATGGATATGTGGGAATATCTATCATCCATACTATGTTATATTTCCTAGAAGGTGGATATGTGGGAATATCTATCATCCATACTATGTTATATTTCCTAGAAGGTGGATATGTGGGAATATCTATCATCCATACTATGTTATATTTCCTAGAAGATGGATATATCAGGGTATTTATCATCCACACTATGCTATACCTCCTAGAAGATGGATATCTTGGGGGTATCTTTCAGCCACACTATGTTATATCCAATAGAAGATGGGTATATCGTGGTATCTATCATCCATACTGTGCTATATCTCTTAGAAGATGGATATGTGGAGGTATCTATCATCCATAATATGTTATATTTCCTAGAAGATGGATATGTGGGGATATCTATCATCCACATTATGCTATACCTCGTAGAAGATGGATATGTGGCAGTATCTATCATCCGCACTATGCTATACCTCCTAGATGATGGATATATTGGGGTATCTCTCCTCCACACTATGTATCTATCACCCACATCATATTATACCTCTTAGAAGATGGATATGTGGAGGTATCTATCATCCGCACTATGCTATACCTCCTAGATGATGGATATATTGGGGTATCACCCATATCATATTATACCTCTTAGAAGACGGATATGTCAGGGATATCTAGGCTGCACCCCTTGCATGGTCCTATGTTTTTTGTTTATATTGGGGGTTCCTGCTGAATATTGCGCCCCCCATGATTGGTCCAATTACCTGACATACAGACAGATGGCGACACGAGTGTAGAGACAGACTTGCGGCATACACTGTAGTTAAAGTAATATTTGGCTGTTGTATTTATAGGGTTTATAAATAGAGCTAGACGCGCATCAGACGGGAAGGAGGCTGTATCGGGGCTGCACACAACGCACACACATGACCCAGATTTAGGAACTTGTGCGCTAGGGGAAGACGAGAGCAAAAAAAAAAAAAATTCCCGTTTTGCAGAAACTTGTCATATTTAAAGGAACTACTAAGAGGTCACGGTTAACCCTACGGTCAATCCTGCTGTCTGTGTAAGGCGGAGAACGGATTATTACTCATCATGTAGCAGAGCTGAGTTTGTCTTTGCGTTCTCGGTGCCTTTCCATAGGACTGCCGATGACCTTAGTGAGTTATTATATATGATATACAGTATATATATAAAGAGAGAGAGCGAGAGCAGAGCGGAGTTGGTCATTTATCAGTTTCTACCGTATACCGTATACACACGTCAATCTGCCCCCGTTCCGACCGCTATCCTGATATGGTTATGAATGAGGCATGTGATATGATTTTACTGAACCGCTACCCTACGATATATAGTAACCGTATACGTAGAATAGGTGTATGGGCTCCTTTAAGAATGGGCAGGTGACACGTCATGATGTCATTGTATACCATAACTATGTCGGCTCTGCTACAACGATAACCTAACGCCATAGAACATACATGTCAGGTATATTACGTAGAACACGTACACGGATCGGATTCATTTCCTTCCCTGCCCCCCCCCCCCTGGCATGGAAGGGTTAAACGCAGCGACTCCTGTCCACCTTGGCTATTGTAGTCCGTCCTCTACTCACCGGTTCCGGATCTGTTCCTTCTATATAATTGAACCCGCTCTTCGCCGTCTGGTACGGTTTGCTAACGCTGTACCCTTTCAGCGTCGCCCGCTCTGCCACTCCTTTCCTGCCTGTGCCTGTCTGCTCCGTCTCTCTCTTTTTTTCTGGTTTTCTCCTTTTTTTTTTCTCTCGATTCGCTCCCGGCCTGCCTGGTAACCACAGAAACCTGCCTGCGTTTGTCTGTAGACAGGTCCGACAGGGCGGCGGGGCCTTCGAAAAAACTGCTCGCTAGCCAAGCCTTTCGACGGGCCGTGCCAGGAGGACGCCATTTCAGAGCTCCCTGAATCCAGAGCCGTACAAAATGGTGGCACCTCTCCAAGTGCAGCATGGGAGCAGCTGTAGGGAGCCGTCAGCGTGCCCGCTCTGCACAATGCTGTCTGCTAGGCCTCGCGCGTACTCACCATCACGAAAATAAAGCGGGGGGGAAAGCGATGGCGACGTTTATCGGATGTAGCAGAGCTGAGGTGGCCAGTTAACTGTTCGGGGCTGATTTGTTAAACTGTCTGAATCTCCTTATATGTACACAAATCAGATGAAGGCGCCATTTTGTCGCCCCCTCCCATCTTCTCCATGAGGGGTCATGTGACACATTTACTCATGAACCCGATCGGACCCCTTTAGGTCTTTCTATTGGCAGTATGGAGGCCATTGAGCTGGTGCAGGTGTCCAAACTGCGCACCCGTCTTGGATCAACCTCATCGGATTGGCGGACCCTTCACCTATGGCCGGGAGCAGGGGTGACATGGTCCGGGGCTACTCCAAATTCTACAAGAAACAACATGGCCGCCATTCCAGCTATCACATGCAGTCACTAGAGATGAGCAACTTGGTTCGAAATGAGTCAGGTTTGTGATCCAAAAATGTTGGGTTTGGCCGGACCTGAGATTTTTTGGGGTTCGCCACTAACAAATGGTTATTGTTGGAGGCTGAGGGGATGTGCGGAAACATAATGCACAGACGTGTCACCTTCCCTTCCTTTATAGATTCCCTCATGGTGTTCAGTGTTTGTTCCCCCTGGCCTTTGGCCTACTCCGGGCTCCGGGGTGACATCAGCGGCCCAATGTCACCACCGAAGACCGGTCACAAGTGGGGTGTGTTGATGTCGTGACGCAAGAGGCCGAGGAGAGAGCACCAGACGCCATGGCGGAGCCCAGGAGAGGTGAGGGAAGATGAGAATGACCAAATTAATTTTACGCCCCTCCCCTGAGCCCCCGATTATAATGAATTCTTCTGGTTTGGACCAAAAATGGTGGGCAAAAACTAGCGTAAATGATAACGAATCTGACCCCGCCCCCAGCACGCCCTTGTCATGCCCCCTTTTTGGGGGCAATTAATATCGCAACTGGTGTTTAAAAAGTTGCAAACCTGAGGCTTGCAACTTTTTTACAGCAGAAAGCTGGCCCATAATATTAATAAAAGTGCCATATTGACTATTTCTGGTCACTTTTTCCATACTGGTTGCCATTTTCAGCCCTCGTGGGTGTGCAGAGTGTTACACTGTACCAGACCTGCAGCTGCTGCATCAGTCGGACATGTTTGGTTTTTCTAGAGGTTTCCATTCACGTACAGCAAGCACAAAAATAGCGAAGAATGACAATCCATAAACCACGTGCCCGTCCTGCAGGCTGGCAGCCACATACCAGGAGGAAGGCATCTGCAGGCAGAGCGAACACTTTTTGTTTGTGGGGGAAGGTTCACGGGCTAAGGGGGGGGGGGGGTTGTTATTGAGACAGACTAGGGTCAAAGGTGACGACATCCCAGCTGCAGACAGTCTGGGACTGCAGACAAGGTCAAAAGGCAAGCAGGGGTCAGAGCGGTGGAGTAGACGGCAGCTGAAGCCTCCTGTGCCCCATCAGATAGGAAGTGACCTGTAACCTCCTCAGCCTGTCCTATCTATCTGCAGGGACTGTGTACAGTGACACAATGCAGACCTGGAGAAGAAAAACCACAAGGGAATCCACCCCAGACAATGACTCACGGAAGACTATCCTCTACAACAGACGATGGAGGGCCAAGCAGGACTACCAGAGAAGTGGGCACAATGAGACATAGAAGGGCTAGCCTCTGCACTGACTACAACAGACAATGGAGGGCCAGCAGGACTACCAGAGAAGTGGGCACAATGAGACATGGAGGGGCTAGCCTCTGCACTGACTACAACAGACAATGGAGGGCCAGCAGGACTACCAGAGAAGTGGGCACAATGAGACATGGAAGGGCTAGCCTCTGCACTGACTACAACAGACAATGGAGGGCCAGCAGGACTACCAGAGAAGTGGGCACAATGAGACATGGAAGGGCTAGCCTCTGCACTGACTACAACAGACGATGGAGGGCCAGCAGGACTACCAGAGAAGTGGGCACAATGAGACATAGAAGGGCTAGCCTCTGCACTGACTACAACAGACGATGGAGGGCCAGCAGGACTACCAGAGAAGTGGGCACAATGAGACATGGAAGGGCTAGCCTCTGCACTGACTACAACAGACAATGGAGGGCCAGCAGGACTACCAGAGAAGTGGGCACAATGAGACATGGAAGGGCTAGCCTCTGCACTGACTACAACAGACGATGGAGGGCCAGCAGGACTACCAGAGAAGTGGACACAATGAGACATAGAAGGGCTAGCCTCTGCACTGACTACAACAGACGATGGAGGGCCAGCAGGACTACCAGAGAAGTGGGCACAATGAGACATGGAAGGGCTAGCCTCTGCACTGACTACAACAGACGATGGAGGGCCAGCAGGACTACCAGAGAAGTGGACACAATGAGACATGGAAGGGCTAGCCTCTGCACTGACTACAACAGACGATGGAGGGCCAGCAGGACTACCAGAGAAGTGGGCACAATGAGACATAGAAGGGCTAGCCTCTGCACTGACTACAACAGACGATGGAGGGCCAGCAGGACTACCAGAGAAGTGGGCACAATGAGACATGGAGGGGCTAGCCTCTGCACTGACTACAACAGACAATGGAGGGCCAGCAGGACCACCACAGCAGTGGGTACAATGAGACATGGAAGGGCTAGCCTCTGCACTGACTACAACAGACGATGGAGGGCCAGCAGGACTACCAGAGAAGTGGACACAATGAGACATAGAGGGGCTAGCCTCTGCACTGACTACAACAGACGATGGAGGGCCAGCAGGACTACCAGAGAAGTGGGCACAATGAGACATGGAGGGGCTAGCCTCTGCACTGACTACAACAGACGATGGAGGGCCAGCAGGACTACCAGAGAAGTGGGCACAATGAGACATGGAAGGGCTAGCCTCTGCACTGACTACAACAGACAATGGAGGGCCAGCAGGACTACCAGAGAAGTGGGCACAATGAGACATGGAGGGGCTAGCCTCTGCACTGACTACAACAGACAATGGAGGGCCAGCAGGACTACCAGAGAAGTGGGCACAATGAGACATGGAAGGGCTATCCTCTGCACTGACTACAACAGACAATGGAGGGCCAGCAGGACTACCCCAGAAGTGGGCACAATGAGACATGGAAGGGCTAGCCTCTGCACTGACTACAACAGACAATGGAGGGCCAGCAGGACTACCAGAGAAGTGGACACAATGAGACATGGAGGGGCTAGCCTCTGCACTGACTACAACAGACGATGGAGGGCCAGCAGGACTACCAGAGAAGTGGGCACAATGAGACATGGAGGGGCTAGCCTCTGCACTGACTACAACAGACGATGGAGGGCCAGCAGGACTACCAGAGAAGTGGGCACAATGAGACATGGAAGGGCTAGCCTCTGCACTGACTACAACAGACAATGGAGGGCCAGCAGGACTACCAGAGAAGTGGGCACAATGAGACATGGAAGGGCTAGCCTCTGCACTGACTACAACAGACAATGGAGGGCCAGCAGGACCACCACAGCAGTGGGTACAATGAGACAAGGAGGGGCTAGCCTCTGACTACATTTCCGGCAACAGGATGCCAAGAGATGATGGCGAGCCGATAGGACTACCGAAAAAATGGGCACAATGACACATGGAGGACTATCCTCTGCACTGACTGCAATAGACAACAGTGGGCCATAAGGACTACCCCAGAAGTGGGCTCAATGAGACAGAGAAGGGTTATCCTCTGACTACATCTCCTACAACAGGATGCCACAGTCAATGGCGACTATCCGGATAAGGGACAATAAGGTGACAGCGACCTCCTACAAATGCACAGGTCTAACCCCTGGGATATCCAAAAATAATTTGTTCCACTTTAGTAAAAAAAAAAAAAAAATCAAACCCATCAATGATAGAGGAAGCCCCGGGCCCTACAGACAGAAAGATCCCGACACAGTCATATTGGGAGTGCGGTGATTATTATTATTTTCTAGAACTTTTTGAAACTTTCTTTTTGACTCTGCTCTTAATAAACGGGGGTTCCCTTATTAGTCATAGCAGAAAGCGTCTATCAACCCGGTGGGGGGGCTGCTCACAAACCACCCACCCATTCACCCACAACAGATTGTGGCCTTTGGTCAACAAGGACGGGCAGAACTTTGGACACGGCATGGATGCAGCAGGGTGAGCAGGACAAGGTCTGCACAGATCTCCTGGACCTGGTCCATTCATGGACAGCAAGCAGAGGTCCTGACAGCAAGAATTCCTCAAAAAGTGAAAGCTGATGCAAAGATCATCAAAACCCAACAAGACTGTCAGCAACAAAGCAAGTGGAGGTCCTCCCCAAATCTGGGCTAAAATCTCAGTTTCGGACGGTCCCTGTTTGTTAGAAGATCTCTCCAATAATAAACTGGTCACACTGATCACATGTAATCGAGGAGGCCAAATGACATCAGCTGCTCAGTTTCCCTGCACTGCCACCGCTGGAGAAATGAAGTATTACACATTTAGTATTGAAGTCGGTGGGCTGTCCATGGACGTGTTGGGTCCTCCAGACAGAAGGACACTCTTGAAGTCTCTCTTTACTCTGTTTTATAGAGGGGGGGGGGGTCTCTTTATGTAAACTCAGGATTCCCTTTATGTACAGTTTCAGCCGCTCATCCTGAATTCCCGAGATCGGGGCAGCAGCTGAGATTTAATATCCGGTTTCACAACCCAAATTGGTAATTTTTGAACCAAAATTGCAGGTTGTGTTACCCTAATAATAGAGAATCCCAGGCGGGATCCTGTCCTGAGTGATCTGAGGTATCATTATCCTCCGGGGTTAATGTGCCAACTAACCAGCCACCATACACCACAGTCTAACCTCCCCGTCCCATCATCCATCACCCACAACCCATCTTCCCATTACCCATAATCCTTCAGCATACCATACAATACCAGGGTCATAGTACGAGCAGCAATCAGTCCTCCAGACCTCACATTTACGGCATTACATTTCATATACTGCATATAATACATAGGTATAATGTTACTTACCGTACTGTACGGCGCTCTAGTATGAGACGTTTGTATTTCCTCTGGGATTGCAACTCATTGTCTTCTATTAACCCTAAAAACAAGAGAAAGATAAACCTGTTACAATATATACTCTTATATATCATAGATACACCACCCCGGCTGCTGCAAATTTATATACACATAGATGTAATCTACAGGAAAAGGTTACTGCTCTTATCTACTCCAGAGCTGCGCTCACTATTCTGCTGGTACAGTCACTGTGTACATACATTACATTACTTATCCTGTATTATACTCCAGAGCTGCGCTCACTATTCTGCTGGTGCAGTCACTGTGTACATACATTACATTACTTATCCTGTATTATACTCCAGAGCTGCGCTCACTATTCTGCTGGTGCAGCCCCTGTGTACATACATTACATTACTTATCCTGTATTATACTCCAGAGCTGCGCTCACTATTCTGCTGGTGCAGTCACTGTGTACATACATTACATTACTTATCCTGTATTATACTCCAGAGCTGCGCTCACTATTCTGCTGGTGCAGTCACTGTGTACATACATTACATTACTTATCCTGTATTATACTCCAGAGCTGCGCTCACTATTCTACTGGTACAGTCACTGTGTACATACATTACATTACTTATCCTGTATTATACTCCAGAGCTGCGCTCACTATTCTGCTGGTGCAGTCACTGTGTACATACATTACATTACTTATCCTGTATTATACTCCAGAGCTGCGCTCACTATTCTGCTGGTACAGTCACTGTGTACATACATTACATTACTTATCCTGTATTATACCCCAGAGCTGCGCTCACTATTCTGCTGGTACAGTCACTGTGTACATACATTACATTACTTATCCTGTATTATACTCCAGAGCTGCGCTCACTATTCTGCTGGTGCAGTCACTGTGTACATACATTACATTACTTATCCTGTATTATACTCCAGAGCTGCGCTCACTATTCTGCTGGTGCAGCCCCTGTGTACATACATTACATTACTTATCCTGTATTATACTCCAGAGCTGCGCTCACTATTCTGCTGGTGCAGCCCCTGTGTACATACATTACATTACTTATCCTGTATTATACTCCAGAGCTGCGCTCACTATTCTGCTGGTGCAGTCACTGTGTACATACATTACATTACTTATCCTGTATTATACTCCAGAGCTGCGCTCACTATTCTGCTGGTGCAGTCACTGTGTACATACATTACATTACTTATCCTGTATTATACTCCAGAGCTGCGCTCACTATTCTGCTGGGGCAGTCACTGTGTACATACATTACATTACTTATCCTTATTATACTCCAGAGCTGCGCTCACTATTCTACTGGTACAGTCACTGTGTACATACATTACATTACTTATCCTGTATTATACTCCAGAGCTGCGCTCACTATTCTGCTGGTACAGTCACTGTGTACATACATTACATTACTTATCCTGTATTATACTCCAGAGCTGCGCTCACTATTCTGCTGGTACAGTCACTGTGTACATACATTACTTATCCTGTATTATACTCCAGAGCTGCGCTCACTATTCTACTGGTACAGTCACTGTGTACATACATTACATTACTTATCCTGTATTATACTCCAGAGCTGCGCTCACTATTCTGCTGGTACAGTCACTGTGTACATACATTACATTACTTATCCTGTATTATACTCCAGAGCTGCGCTCACTATTCTGCTGGTGCAGTCACTGTGTACATACATTACATTACTTATCCTGTATTATACTCCAGAGCTGCGCTCACTATTCTGCTGGTACAGTCACTGTGTACATACATTACTTATCCTGTATTATACTCCAGAGCTGCGCTCACTATTCTACTGGTACAGTCACTGTGTACATACATTACATTACTTATCCTGAATTATACTCCAGAGCTGCGCTCACTATTCTACTGGTACAGTCACTGTGTACATACATTACATTACTTATCCTGTATTATACTCCAGAGCTGCGCTCACTATTCTGCTGGTACAGTCACTGTGTACATACATTACATTACTTATCCTGTATTATACTCCAGAGCTGCGCTCACTATTCTGCTGGTGCAGTCACTGTGTACATACATTACATTACTTATCCTGTATTATACTCCAGAGCTGCGCTCACTATTCTGCTGGTGCAGTCACTGTGTACATACATTACATTACTTATCCTGTATTATACTCCAGAGCTGCGCTCACTATTCTGCTGGTGCAGTAACTGTGTACATACATTACATTACTTATACTGTATTATACTCCAGAGCTGCGCTCACTATTCTGCTGGTACAGTCACTGTGTACATACATTACATTACTTATCCTGTATTATACTCCAGAGCTGCACTCACTATTCTGCTGGTACAGTCACTGTGTACATACATTACATTACTTATCCTGTATTATACTCCAGAGCTGCGCTCACTATTCTGCTGGTACAGTCACTGTGTACATACATTACATTACTTATCCTGTATTATACTCCAGAGCTGCACTCACTATTCTGCTGGTACAGTCACTGTGTACATACATTACATTACTTATCCTGTATTATACTCCAGAGCTGCGCTCACTATTCTGCTGGTACAGTCACTGTGTACATACATTACATTACTTATCCTGTATTATACTCCAGAGCTGCGCTCACTATTCTGCTGGTACAGTCACTGTGTACATACATTACATTACTTATCCTGTATTATACTCCAGAGCTGCGCTCGCTATTCTGCTGGTACAGTCACTGTGTACATACATTACTTATCCTGTATTATACTCTAGAGCTGCGCTCACTATTCTACTGGTACAGTCACTGTGTACATACATTACATTACTTATCCTGTATTATACTCCAGAGCTGCGCTCACTATTCTGCTGGTACAGTTACTGTGTACATACATTACATTACTTATCCTGTAATATACTCCACAGCTGCGCTCACTATTCTGCTGGTGCAGTCACTGTGTACATACATTACATTACTTATCCTGTATTATACTCCAGAGCTGCGCTCACTATTCTGCTGGTACAGTCACTGTGTACATTACATTACTTATCCTGTATTATACTCCAGAGCTGCGCTCACTATTCTGCTGGTGCAGTCACTGTGTACATACATTACATTACTTATCCTGTATTATACTCCAGAGCTGCGCTCACTATTCTGCTGGTACAGTCACTGTGTACATACATTACATTACTTATCCTGTATTATACTCCAGAGCTGCGCTCACTATTCTGCTGGTACAGTCACTGTGTACATACATTACATTACTTATCCTGTATTATACTCCAGAGCTGCGCTCAATATTCTACTGGTACAGTCACTGTGTACATACATTACATTACTTATCCTGTATTATACTCCAGAGCTGCGCTCACAATTCTACTGGTACAGTCACTGTGTACATACATTACTTATCCTGTATTATACTCCAGAGCTGCGCTCACTATTCTGCTGGTACAGTCACTGTGTACATACATTACATTACTTATCCTGTATTATACTCCAGAGCTGCGCTCGCTATTCTGCTGGTACAGTCACTGTGTACATACATTATATTACTTATCCTGTATTATACTCCAGAGCTGCGCTCGCTATTCTGCTGGTACAGTCACTGTGTACATACATTACTTATCCTGTATTATACCCCAGAGCTGCGCTCGCTATTCTGCTGGTACAGTCACTGTGTACATACATTACATTACTTATCCTGTATTATACTCCAGAGCTGCGCTCGCTATTCTGCAGGTGCAGTCACTGTGTACATACATTACATTACTTATCCTGTATTATACTCCAGAGCTGCACTCACTATTCTGCAGGTGCAGTCACTGTGTACATACATTACATTACCTATCCTGTATTATACTCCAGAGCTGCGCTCACTATTCTGCAGGTGCAGTCACTGTGTACATACATTACATTACTTATCCTGTATTATACTCCAGAGCTGCGCTCACTATTCTGCAGGTGCAGTCACTGTGTACATACATTACATTACTTATCCTGTATTATACCCCAGAGCTGCGCTCACTATTCTGCTGGTGCAGTCACTGTGTACATACATTACATTACTTATCCTGTATTATACTCCAGAGCTGCGCTCACTATTCTGCAGGTGCAGTCACTGTGTACATACATTACATTACTTATCCTGTATTATACTCCAGAGCTGCGCTCACTATTCTGCTGGTACAGTCACTGTGTACATACATTACATTACTTATCCTGTATTATACTCCAGAGCTGCACTCACTATTCTGCTGGTGCAGTCACTGTGTACATACATTACATTACTTATCCTGTATTATACTCCAGAGCTGCGCTCACTATTCTGCTGGTACAGTCACTGTGTACATACATTACATTACTTATCCTGTATTATACTCCAGAGCTGCACTCACTATTCTGCTGGTGCAGTCACTGTGTACATACATTACTTATCCTGTATTATACTCCAGAGCTGCGCTCACTATTCTGCTGGTACAGTCACTGTGTACATACATTACTTATCCTGTATTATACTCCAGAGCTGCGCTCACTATTCTACTGGTACAGTCACTGTGTACATACATTACATTACTTATCCTGTATTATACTCCAGAGCTGCGCTCACTATTCTACTGGTACAGTCACTGTGTACATACATTACATTACTTATCCTGTATTATACTCCAGAGCTGCGCTCACTATTCTGCTGGTACAGTCACTGTGTACATACATTACATTACTTATCCTGTATTATACTCCAGAGCTGCGCTCACTATTCTGCTGGTGCAGTCACTGTGTACATACATTACATTACTTATCCTGTATTATACTCCAGAGCTGCGCTCACTATTCTGCTGGTGCAGTCACTGTGTACATACATTACATTACTTATCCTGTATTATACTCCAGAGCTGCGCTCACTATTCTGCTGGTGCAGTAACTGTGTACATACATTACATTACTTATCCCGTATTATACTCCAGAGCTGCGCTCACTATTCTGCTGGGGCAGTCACTGTGTACATACATTACATTACT
The DNA here is from genome assembly GCF_031893055.1 of Leptodactylus fuscus. Taxonomy (NCBI): domain Eukaryota; kingdom Metazoa; phylum Chordata; class Amphibia; order Anura; family Leptodactylidae; genus Leptodactylus; species Leptodactylus fuscus. Next base: position 179,473,923 of record NC_134270.1, on the reverse strand, counting down.
TATCCTTATTATACTCCAGAGCTGCGCTCACTATTCTACTGGTACAGTCACTGTGTACATACATTACATTACTTATCCTGTATTATACTCCAGAGCTGCGCTCACTATTCTGCTGGTACAGTCACTGTGTACATACATTACATTACTTATCCTGTATTATACTCCAGAGCTGCACTCACTATTCTGCTGGTACAGTCACTGTGTACATACATTACATTACTTATCCTGTATTATACTCCAGAGCTGCGCTCACTGTTCTGCTGGTGCATTCACTGTGTACATACATTACATTACTTATCCTGTATTATACTCCAGAGCTGCGCTCACTATTCTGCTGGTACAGTCACTGTGTACATTACATTACTTATCCTGTATTATACTCCAGAGCTGCGCTCACTATTCTGCTGGTGCAGTCACTGTGTACATACATTACATTACTTATCCTGTATTATACTCCAGAGCTGCGCTCACTATTCTGCTGGTACAGTCACTGTGTACATACATTACATTACTTATCCTGTATTATACTCCAGAGCTGCGCTCACTATTCTGCTGGTACAGTCACTGTGTACATACATTACATTACTTATCCTGTATTATACTCCAGAGCTGCGCTCAATATTCTACTGGTACAGTCACTGTGTACATACATTACATTACTTATCCTGTATTATACTCCAGAGCTGCGCTCACAATTCTACTGGTACAGTCACTGTGTACATACATTACTTATCCTGTATTATACTCCAGAGCTGCGCTCACTATTCTGCTGGTACAGTCACTGTGTACATACATTACATTACTTATCCTGTATTATACTCCAGAGCTGCGCTCGCTATTCTGCTGGTACAGTCACTGTGTACATACATTACATTACTTATCCTGTATTATACTCCAGAGCTGCGCTCGCTATTCTGCTGGTACAGTCACTGTGTACATACATTACTTATCCTGTATTATACCCCAGAGCTGCGCTCGCTATTCTGCTGGTACAGTCACTGTGTACATACATTACATTACTTATCCTGTATTATACTCCAGAGCTGCGCTCACTATTCTGCAGGTGCAGTCACTGTGTACATACATTACATTACTTATCCTGTATTATACTCCAGAGCTGCACTCACTATTCTGCAGGTGCAGTCACTGTGTACATACATTACATTACTTATCCTGTATTATACTCCAGAGCTGCGCTCACTATTCTGCAGGTGCAGTCACTGTGTACATACATTACATTACTTATCCTGTATTATACTCCAGAGCTGCGCTCACTATTCTGCAGGTGCAGTCACTGTGTACATACATTACATTACTTATCCTGTATTATACCCCAGAGCTGCGCTCACTATTCTGCTGGTGCAGTCACTGTGTACATACATTACATTACTTATCCTGTATTATACTCCAGAGCTGCGCTCACTATTCTGCAGGTGCAGTCACTGTGTACATACATTACATTACTTATCCTGTATTATACTCCAGAGCTGCGCTCACTATTCTGCTGGTACAGTCACTGTGTACATACATTACATTACTTATCCTGTATTATACTCCAGAGCTGCACTCACTATTCTGCTGGTGCAGTCACTGTGTACATACATTACATTACTTATCCTGTATTATACTCCAGAGCTGCGCTCACTATTCTGCTGGTACAGTCAATGTGTACATACATTACATTACTTATCCTGTATTATACTCCAGAGCTGCACTCACTATTCTGCTGGTGCAGTCACTGTGTACATACATTACTTATCCTGTATTATACTCCAGAGCTGCGCTCACTATTCTGCTGGTACAGTCACTGTGTACATACATTACTTATCCTGTATTATACTCCAGAGCTGCGCTCACTATTCTACTGGTACAGTCACTGTGTACATACATTACATTACTTATCCTGTATTATACTCCAGAGCTGCGCTCACTATTCTACTGGTACAGTCACTGTGTACATACATTACATTACTTATCCTGTATTATACTCCAGAGCTGCGCTCACTATTCTGCTGGTAAAGTCACTGTGTACATACATTACATTACTTATCCTGTATTATACTCCAGAGCTGCGCTCACTATTCTGCTGGTGCAGTCACTGTGTACATACATTACATTACTTATCCTGTATTATACTCCAGAGCTGCGCTCACTATTCTGCTGGTGCAGTCACTGTGTACATACATTACATTACTTATCCTGTATTATACTCCAGAGCTGCGCTCACTATTCTGCTGGTGCAGTAACTGTGTACATACATTACATTACTTATCCTGTATTATACTCCAGAGCTGCGCTCACTATTCTGCTGGGGCAGTCACTGTGTACATACATTACATTACTTATCCTTATTATACTCCAGAGCTGCGCTCACTATTCTACTGGTACAGTCACTGTGTACATACATTACATTACTTATCCTGTATTATACTCCAGAGCTGCGCTCACTATTCTGCTGGGGCAGTCACTGTGTACATACATTACATTACTTATCCTGTATTATACTCCAGAGCTGCGCTCACTATTCTGCTGGTACAGTCACTGTGTACATACATTACATTACTTATCCTGTATTATACTCCAGAGCTGCACTCACTATTCTGCTGGTACAGTCACTGTGTACATACATTACATTACTTATCCTGTATTATACTCCAGAGCTGCGCTCACTATTCTGCTGGTACAGTCACTGTGTACATACATTACATTACTTATCCTGTATTATACTCCAGAGCTGCGCTCACTATTCTGCTGGTACAGTCACTGTGTACATACATTACATTACTTATCCTGTATTATACTCCAGAGCTGCGCTCGCTATTCTGCTGGTACAGTCACTGTGTACATACATTACTTATCCTGTATTATACTCTAGAGCTGCGCTCACTATTCTACTGGTACAGTCACTGTGTACATACATTACATTACTTATCCTGTATTATACTCCAGAGCTGCGCTCACTATTCTGCTGGTACAGTCACTGTGTACATACATTACATTACTTATCCTGTATTATACTCCAGAGCTGCGCTCACTATTCTGCTGGTGCAGTCACTGTGTACATACATTACATTACTTATCCTGTATTATACTCCAGAGCTGCGCTCACTATTCTGCTGGTACAGTTACTGTGTACATACATTACATTACTTATCCTGTAATATACTCCACAGCTGCGCTCACTATTCTGCTGGAGCAGTCACTGTGTACATACATTACATTACTTATCCTGTATTATACTCCAGAGCTGCGCTCACTGTTCTGCTGGTGCATTCACTGTGTACATACATTACATTACTTATCCTGTATTATACTCCAGAGCTGCGCTCACTATTCTGCTGGTACAGTCACTGTGTACATTACATTACTTATCCTGTATTATACTCCAGAGCTGCGCTCGCTATTCTGCTGGTGCAGTCACTGTGTACATACATTACTTATCCTGTATTATACTCTAGAGCTGCGCTCACTATTCTACTGGTACAGTCACTGTGTACATACATTACATTACTTATCCTGTATTATACTCCAGAGCTGCGCTCACTATTCTGCTGGTACAGTCACTGTGTACATACATTACATTACTTATCCTGTATTATACTCCAGAGCTGCGCTCACTATTCTGCTGGTGCAGTCACTGTGTACATACATTACATTACTTATCCTGTATTATACTCCAGAGCTGCGCTCACTATTCTGCTGGTACAGTTACTGTGTACATACATTACATTACTTATCCTGTAATATACTCCACAGCTGCGCTCACTATTCTGCTGGAGCAGTCACTGTGTACATACATTACATTACTTATCCTGTATTATACTCCAGAGCTGCGCTCACTGTTCTGCTGGTGCATTCACTGTGTACATACATTACATTACTTATCCTGTATTATACTCCAGAGCTGCGCTCACTATTCTGCTGGTACAGTCACTGTGTACATTACATTACTTATCCTGTATTATACTCCAGAGCTGCGCTCACTATTCTGCTGGTGCAGTCACTGTGTACATACATTACATTACTTATCCTGTATTATACTCCAGAGCTGCGCTCACTATTCTGCTGGTACAGTCACTGTGTACATACATTACATTACTTATCCTGTATTATACTCCAGAGCTGCGCTCACTATTCTGCTGGTACAGTCACTGTGTACATACATTACATTACTTATCCTGTATTATACTCCAGAGCTGCGCTCAATATTCTACTGGTACAGTCACTGTGTACATACATTACATTACTTATCCTGTATTATACTCCAGAGCTGCGCTCACAATTCTACTGGTACAGTCACTGTGTACATACATTACTTATCCTGTATTATACTCCAGAGCTGCGCTCACTATTCTGCTGGTACAGTCACTGTGTACATACATTACATTACTTATCCTGTATTATACTCCAGAGCTGCGCTCGCTATTCTGCTGGTACAGTCACTGTGTACATACATTACATTACTTATCCTGTATTATACTCCAGAGCTGCGCTCACTATTCTGCAGGTGCAGTCACTGTGTACATACATTACATTACTTATCCTGTATTATACTCCAGAGCTGCACTCACTATTCTGCAGGTGCAGTCACTGTGTACATACATTACATTACTTATCCTGTATTATACTCCAGAGCTGCGCTCACTATTCTGCAGGTGCAGTCACTGTGTACATACATTACATTACTTATCCTGTATTATACTCCAGAGCTGCGCTCACTATTCTGCAGGTGCAGTCACTGTGTACATACATTACATTACTTATCCTGTATTATACCCCAGAGCTGCGCTCACTATTCTGCTGGTGCAGTCACTGTGTACATACATTACATTACTTATCCTGTATTATACTCCAGAGCTGCGCTCACTATTCTGCAGGTGCAGTCACTGTGTACATACATTACATTACTTATCCTGTATTATACTCCAGAGCTGCGCTCACTATTCTGCTGGTACAGTCACTGTGTACATACATTACATTACTTATCCTGTATTATACTCCAGAGCTGCACTCACTATTCTGCTGGTGCAGTCACTGTGTACATACATTACATTACTTATCCTGTATTATACTCCAGAGCTGCGCTCACTATTCTGCTGGTGCAGTCACTGTGTACATACATTACATTACTTATCCTGTATTATACTCCAGAGCTGCACTCACTATTCTGCTGGTGCATTCACTGTGTACATACATTACATTACTTATCCTGTATTATACTCCAGAGCTGCGCTCACTATTCTGCTGGTACAGTCACTGTGTACATTACATTACTTATCCTGTATTATACTCCAGAGCTGCGCTCACTATTCTGCTGGTGCAGTCACTGTGTACATACATTACATTACTTATCCTGTATTATACTCCAGAGCTGCGCTCACTATTCTGCTGGTACAGTCACTGTGTACATACATTACATTACTTATCCTGTATTATACTCCAGAGCTGCGCTCACTATTCTGCTGGTACAGTCACTGTGTACATACATTACATTACTTATCCTGTATTATACTCCAGAGCTGCGCTCAATATTCTACTGGTACAGTCACTGTGTACATACATTACATTACTTATCCTGTATTATACTCCAGAGCTGCGCTCACAATTCTACTGGTACAGTCACTGTGTACATACATTACTTATCCTGTATTATACTCCAGAGCTGCGCTCACTATTCTGCTGGTACAGTCACTGTGTACATACATTACATTACTTATCCTGTATTATACTCCAGAGCTGCGCTCGCTATTCTGCTGGTACAGTCACTGTGTACATACATTACATTACTTATCCTGTATTATACTCCAGAGCTGCGCTCGCTATTCTGCTGGTACAGTCACTGTGTACATACATTACATTACTTATCCTGTATTATACCCCAGAGCTGCACTCGCTATTCTGCTGGTACAGTCACTGTGTACATACATTACATTACTTATCCTGTATTATACTCCAGAGCTGCGCTCACTATTCTGCAGGTGCAGTCACTGTGTACATACATTACATTACTTATCCTGTATTATACTCCAGAGCTGCACTCACTATTCTGCAGGTGCAGTCACTGTGTACATACATTACATTACTTATCCTGTATTATACTCCAGAGCTGCGCTCACTATTCTGCAGGTGCAGTCACTGTGTACATACATTACATTACTTATCCTGTATTATACCCCAGAGCTGCGCTCACTATTCTGCAGGTGCAGTCACTGTGTACATACATTACATTACTTATCCTGTATTATACCCCAGAGCTGCGCTCACTATTCTGCTGGTGCAGTCACTGTGTACATACATTACATTACTTATCCTGTATTATACTCCAGAGCTGCGCTCACTATTCTGCAGGTGCAGTCACTGTGTACATACATTACATTACTTATCCTGTATTATACTCCAGAGCTGCGCTCACTATTCTGCTGGTACAGTCACTGTGTACATACATTACATTACTTATCCTGTATTATACTCCAGAGCTGCACTCACTATTCTGCTGGTGCAGTCACTGTGTACATACATTACATTACTTATCCTGTATTATACTCCAGAGCTGCGCTCACTATTCTGCTGGTACAGTCACTGTGTACATACATTACATTACTTATCCTGTATTATACTCCAGAGCTGCACTCACTATTCTGCTGGTGCAGTCACTGTGTACATACATTACATTACTTATCCTGTATTATACTCCAGAGCTGCACTCACTATTCTGCTGGTGCAGTCACTGTGTACATACATTACATTACTTATCCTGTATTATACTCCAGAGCTGCGCTCACTATTCTGCTGGTACAGTCACTGTGTACATACATTACATTACTTATCCTGTATTATACTCCAGAGCTGCGCTCACTATTCTGCTGGTGCAGTCACTGTGTACATACATTACATTACTTATCCTGTATTATACTCCAGAGCTGCGCTCACTATTCTGCTGGTGCAGTCACTGTGTACATACATTACTTATCCTGTATTATACTCCAGAGCTGCACTCACTATTCTGCTGGTGCAGTCACTGTGTACATACATTATATTACTTATCCTGTATTATACCCCAGAGCTGCGCTCACTATTCTGCTGGTGCAGTCACTGTGTACATACATTACATTACTTATCCTGTATTATACTCCAGAGCTGCGCTCACTATTCTGCTGGTACAGTCACTGTGTACATACATTACATTACTTATCCTGTATTATACTCCAGAGCTGCGCTCACTATTCTGCTGGTGCAGTCACTGTGTACATACATTACATTACTTATCCTGTATTACACTCCAGAGCTGCGCTCACTATTCTGCTGGTACAGTCACTGTGTACATACATTACATTACTTATCCTGTATTATACTCCAGAGCTGCACTCACTATTCTGCTGGTGCAGTCACTGTGTACATACATTACTTATCCTGTATTATACTCCAGAGCTGCACTCACTATTCTGCTGGTGCAGTCACTGTGTACATACATTACATTACTTATCCTGTATTATACTCCAGAGCTGCGCTCACTATTCTGCTATTGCTCTGAGTTCCTCAGAAGACATCTCAAGAGCACTTAACTCCTAAAATATTCTATGCTGCTGTGAGACAGCATAATCGACTGGTGGGAACCATACAGCGATGACCAGGGTATATAGTGCAGTAAATTATACAGTATATATATAGCCCCCCCCCCCCATGTTGTAGTCAACCCCTCCCCCCTCCCCCAGGACTACTGTACACAAGGTGTTTCCTGTCGATCTGTCCTCGCTGGACTTGATTTACGCTTCTCTGGGGTCCGTACTCTTACAAGGTGAAAGATTTAGTGATTTTTCATCCGAACACGCAGACATCTGCAGCCTTACAGAGGAGGAGCCTTAAGATTTACATGGCGGGCACAGTATAACTTCTCTGTTGCCCAGTACAACTTCATAAAGGGGGTCATTCACTATCCCACCGACTGAGGCAGCCGCTGTAAGAATACATCTGAGCATGTGCGACCATCAGAGCTGACCACATCAACCAATCAGGTTGCTGTTTTCAGTGCCAAAAAGTGAGAGCTGAATCCGCGGGACTGCCATGGGCAACCAATGTCCTAAGATGGCGGTCTGGCGATATAATGGCGGTATATTATATCCTATTACACATCATTACATCTGATTCTTGATCCGTGGCAAGAGAAGACACAGAAACTTAAAGGGGGATTCTTTCTGTACTCCTCCTCTGGCATACCATGGTAGATCGCAACGCTCTGAAGGACAGATGATGTCATCAGAATCTCCCAGGCTGCACTGGGGACAGATTTACATGACAACAAGTCTGCTTCTGATTTCTGCCGCTGTGTTTTCATGGAGACTTTCCGTGGATCCAAATCGCCAAATATATCCGTGACCCCACATGACATTTAAAGGGGTTTTCCAGCTTGCGGGAAGGGGGGGGGGATTAAAAAATAGAAGTGATAGTGATCAACCCCCAGTCCTCCGTACCGTTCTGAGGGAGGCCGCTCCGATGGCCAATCACATGTTGAGTATCGGCATACCTCCCAACCGTCCCGATTTCCGCGGGACAGTCACGATTTGGGTGACATGTCCCGCGGTCCCGGTTGGAGGGAGGTATGTCCCGATTTCAACTCAGATCTGCGTCCAGAGGACGCAGATCTGAGTTGAACACATATGCGGCTGAAGCAAGGAGCTGACACAGGTCATCTCCTCGCTTCGCCGCTTCCCGCCTCTCTCCCTGACACATGCGGCTGAAGCTGCTCGCGTGCTCGCTTCGCCGCTGCGTCTCTCTCTCGCTGACACATGCGGCTGAAGCGAGGAGCTGACCTGTGTCAGCTCCTTCCTTAAGCCGCATGTGTCAGCGAGAGAGGCGCGCAGAGAGCGGCGAGGGAGCGGAGGAGAAGGTAAGTTTAATGTGGAGGTGGAACGTGAATCTGGGGGCAGATGAAGGAGAGGACGGCATGACACTGGGGGCAGAGATGTGGGGACATGAATCTGGGGGCAGAGATGTGGGGACATGAATCTGGGGGCAGAGATGGAGTGGACATGAATCTGGGGGCAGAGATGGGGGACATGAATCTGGGGGCAGAGATGGGGGACATGAATCTGGGGGCAGAGATGGAGTGGACATGAATCTGGGGGCAGAGATGGGGGACATGAATCTGGGGGCAGAGATGGGGGACATGAATCTGGGGGCAGAGATGGAGAGGACATGAATCTGGGGGCAGAGATGGGGGACATGAATCTGGGGGCAGAGATGGGGGACATGAATCTGGGGGCAGAGATGGAGGGACAGGAATCTGGGGGCAGAGATGGAGTGGACATGAATCTGGGGGCAGAGATGGAGTGGACATGAAACTGGGGGCAGAGATGGAGGGACATGAAACTGGGGGCAGAGATGTGGGGACATGAATCTGGGGGCAGAGATGTGGGGACATGAATCTGGGGGCAGAGATGTGGGGACATGAATCTGGGGGCAGAGATGTGGGGACATGAATCTGGGGGCAGAGATGTGGGGACATGAATCTGGGGGCAGAGATGTGGGGACAGGAATCTGGGGGCAGAGATGGAGGGACAGGAATCTGGGGGCAGAGATGGAGGGACAGGAATCTGGGGGCAGAGATGGAGGGACATGAATCTGGGGGCAGAGATGGAGTGGACATGAATCTGGGGGCAGAGATGGAGGGACATGAATCTGGGGGCAGAGATGGAGGGACAGGAATCTGGGGGCAGAGATGTGGGGACATGAATCTGGGGGCAGAGATGGGGGACATGAATATGGGAGCAGAGATGGAGGGGACATGAATCTGGGGGCAGAGATGTGGGGACATGAATCTGGGGGCAGAGATGGAGGGGACATGAATCTGGGGGCAGAGATGGAGGGACATGAAACTGGGGGCAGAGATGGGGGGACATGAATCTGGGGGCAGAGATGGGGGACATGAATCTGGGGGCAGAGATGTGGGGACATGAATCTGGGGGCAGAGATGTGGGGACATGAATCTGGGGGCAGAGATGGAGAGGACATGAATCTGGGGGCAGAGATGGAGGGACATGAATCTGGGGGCAGAGATGGAAGAGGGACATGAAACTGGGGGCAGATGAAGGGGGTATATGAAACTGGGGGAGAGATAGAGGGGGGACATATAATTTACGGGTGACTGTAGGAGGATTATACTGTGTGCGGGCACATGAAAAATTAACGAGTGGGCGGAGTCAACACAAAAGTGGGTGGGGCTAAATTTGCCATGGTGCACACATTTTGTCCCTCTTTCGATTCTTCAAAAGTTGGGAGGTATGGTATCGGTGACATCACCGCCAGTGACATCAGCGATACCCAGTAAGTGACCAATGAGGTTAATGACGGGCCGCAGTGGTCACCTGAGCGGCCTCACCTCAGGCCCAGTCATTATGGTCTCCATCTATAAAAGGAAACGATGCGACTGTCTCAGTAGTGCAGCCTCAGGCTTCGGGCCTATGATTAGAAGATGTTATTCCTGGACTGAGGTTTGGGGTGCACCAATATCAGTGATGTCCTAGTAAAACCCCTTAACCCATTCTCCTCCTCCCTCCCATCAGCCACGACTAAGTATCTTGTGTCTAGTCGGAGTGCGTCTGACTAATAGTTTCTAATATTTTCGAGTGAAGTTTAATATAAAGATGCCGGCGACCTCATATCCATCAGGACGCACTTCCGGCCCTTGGACTGCGGGGGAATTAAAGCTAAATGCATTAAGCAGTATGATAAATGCACTTTACTGATCAGGACTAAATCATCATTATGGTAACGCAGCGCCAAATGAATGGCGGATGAAGAGGAGACCGCGGCTCGCAGTTTACCGTAACCATTATGTGTGTGGAGAGTCGCCATCGCATCTATGATCTCTCATCGTCTCTATGTCCTCAGCCCTATGACCTGCTCTTATAGACAAAGAAAGTGGATGAGAACATGATACCCACCGGCCCTATAATAGTGTCAGCTACGGTGCCCCTATAATAGTGTCAGCTACGGTGCCCCTATAATAGTGTCAGCTACGGTGCCCCTATAATAGTGTCAGCTACGGTGCCCCTATAATAGTGTCAGCTACGGTGCCCCTATAATAGTGTCCGCTACGGTGCCCCTATAATAGTGTCCGCTACGGTGCCCCTATAATAGTGTCAGCTATGGTGCCCCTATAATAGTGTCCGCTACGGTGCCCCTATAATAGTGTCCGCTACGGTGCCCCTATAATAGTGTCCGCTACGGTGCCCCTATAATAGTGTCCGCTACGGTGCCCCTATAATAGTGTCAGCTACGGTGCCCCTATAATAGTGTCAGCTACGGTGCCCCTATAATAGTGTCAGCTACGGTGCCCCTATAATAGTGTCCGCTACGGTGCCCCTATAATAGTGTCCGCTACGGTGCCCCTATAATAGTGTCAGCTACGGTGCCCCTATAATAGTGTCCGCTACGGTGCCCCTATAATAGTGTCCGCTACGGTGCCCCTATAATAGTGTCCGCTACGGTGCCCCTATAATAGTGTCCGCTACGGTGCCCCTATAATAGTGTCCGCTACGGTGCCCCTATAATAGTGTCCGCTACGGTGCCCCTATAATAGTGTCCGCTACGGTGCCCCTATAATAGTGTCCGCTACGGTGCCCCTATAATAGTGTCAGCTACGGTGCCCCTATAATAGTGTCAGCTACAGTGCCCCTATAATAGTGTCAGCTACAGTGCCCCTATAATAGTGTCAGCTACAGTGCCCCTATAATAGTGTCAGCTACAGTGCCCCTATAATAGTGTCAGCTACAGTGCCCCTATAATAGTGTCAGCTACAGTGCCCCTATAATAGTGTCCGCTACGGTGCCCCTATAATAGTGTCAGCTACGGTGCCCTATAATAGTGTCAGCTACGGTGCCCCTATAATAGTGTCCGCTACAGTGCCCCTATAATAGTGTCAGCTACAGTGCCCCTATAATAGTGTCCGCTACAGTGCCCCTATAATAGTGTCCGCTACAGTGCCCCTATAATAGTGTCCGCTACGGTGCCCCTATAATAGTGTCAGCTACAGTGCCCCTATAATAGTGTCCGCTACAGTGCCCCTATAATCGTGTCAGCTACAAGGCCCCTATAATAGTGTCAGCTACAGTGCCCCTATAATCGTGTCAGCTACAAGGCCCCTATAATAGTGTCCGCTACAGTGCCCCTATAATAGTGTCCGCTACGGTGCCCCTATAATAGTGTCTGCTACAGTGCCCCTATAATAGTGTCAGCTACAGTGACAGTGCCCCTATAATAGTGTCCGCTACAGTGCCCCTATAATCGTGTCAGCTACAAGGCCCCTATAATAGTGTCAGCTACAGTGCCCCTATAATAGTGTCCGCTACAGTGCCCCTATAATAGTGTCCGCTACAGTGCCCCAATAACAGCACCCTCTATGGGGCCCCTATCACAGCACCCGCTGAGGTCACCCTATAAGTATTGGTTCCCATGGTTCAAAAATACCTCAAAAAACATTCCCCAAAACCACCAGAACTCCACAGCAGACAGTCGGGGCCGAGCTTTAGGTTTTTTGTGCGGGTTTGCACCTGTGCCCTGCCTTAATAATGGGGCCACGCACTGCAGCGTCAGCGGTGATCCTGACGCCCAATGGCGGCCATACGGATTATCACCCAGCTTTCCCAAAAACAGATACAACGAAGGAATTTCTGACAACCTGAAAGAACACGACAACTACATTTTAATTTTTAAGAAGTCGGTGCTCGCAGTGGGCGGAGTTTCACCAGATCTTTTTCCCCTCGCGCCCCCCCCCCCCCCCCCCGGCCGCCGTCATCCCGTACAGACAGATTTAACGTGTCCGTGTTATCAGCTGATAAAGAGTGGAAATTCTGCCCGTCCTCCCCACCCTCTTCCTGTCACAGACTAGTTTTCCCCATAAAGCCTCCATGGCAGCGGGGGCTGCTAATGATACGAGCTTCCTGCACAGCGGGGGATCTGCGCTAATGTGAATACTCTCTGAAGTTCCCCCGATTCTGCCGCAGCTGTAAGGAGCGTCGCCGTCTCCGCCGCTCAGCCTCCTCTTTAATCCCGGCTTCTATCTAAGGCGAACTCAGAATCTCAATGAGCAAAAAAAAAAAAAAAAGCAGGTTCCCCAGAAGCCATTTTGAGTCTCCAAAAGGAGGGATTACGGAGGAAACGCTTTACGCATGGGTTAATTCAAGATGGCTGCCATGACAACAGCCGGGATTAACTCTTTGATACCCCCCAAGAAGTCTTCCAAGGAAGAAACAGATATTTCACTCTTCCGAAGGGGTTAGATTCGTCGACAGTTTTTGGGTGAGAGATCGCCGGAACGTGGTCTTCAAATTTTTGTTGGCCCCTGTCACTTCCGGTAACGGGTGACTTTTAGGCCACCTGCACATACAATATATGGAAATAGATCATGGTGTGTGGTTGTTACCCTAATGGGCAAAAAGTGGAACAAATCCCAATAAATTTAAAAATATCGTTGCGTTACGGCATTGAATTCCGAGGTGTACCAAACGATCTCCGACACTGCCACCGAATTCAGTCATCAACCAGTGATGTGCTCACACTAAGAACCAAGAACCTTCCGGTGACTGATGGGGGTCCCAAAGATCTAATGGGAGTCCCAAAGATCTAATGGGAGTCCCAAAGATCTAATGGGAGTCCCAAAGATCTAATGGGAGTCCCAAAGATCCAATGGGAGTCCCAAAGATCCAATGGGAGTCCCAAAGATCCAATGGGAGTCACAAAGATCCAATGGGAGTCCCAAAGATCTAATGGGAGTCCCAAAGATCTAATGGGGGTCCCAAAGATCTAATGGGAGCCCCAAAGATCTAATGGGAGTCCCAAAGATCTAATGGGAGTCCCAAAGATCTAATGGGAGTCCCAAAGATCTAATGGGAGTCCCAAAGATCTAATGGGAGTCCCAAAGATCTAATGGGGGTCCCAAAGATCTAATGGGGGTCCCAAAGATCTAATGGGGGTTCTAAAGTTCTAATGAGAGTTCCAAAGATCTAATGGGAGTCCCAAAGATCTAATGGGGGTCCCAAAGATGTAATGGGAGTCCCAAAGATCAAATGGGGGTCCTAAAGATCTAATGGGGGTCCCAAAGATCTAATGGGAGTCCCAAAGATCTAATGGGGGTTACAAAGATCTAATGGGAGTCCCAAAGATCTAATGGGGGTCCCAAAGATCTAATGGGGGTCCCAAAGATCTAATGGGGGTCCCAAAGATCTAATGGGAGTCCCAAAGATCTAATGGGAGTCCCAAAGATCTAATGGGGATCCCAAAGATCTAATAGGGGTTCCAAAAATCTAATGGGAGTCCTACAGATCTAATGGGAGTCCTACAGATCTAATGGGGGTACCAAAGATCTAATGAGAATTCCAAAGATCTAATGGGGGTCCCAAAGTTCTAATGAGAGTCCCAAAGTTCTAATGGGGGGTCCCAAAGACCCTTTCCCACAAAAATCTTCGATGGAATCCTCCATCTATCTCTATCGCCATGAAAAAGTCACTACTACATCCTTATGATCTCAAGTCTGACCTCAGTTTCCTTGGACAGGAAGTCACTGTCTGGTCACCACCATTTTATCTCTCACGGGCCTCCTTTTTCACTCACCTAGTGACCCAGGGGTGACTCCTCTTCCTCCCTCTCTTAGGTCTTCCTGGCAGTCAATCACATTAGGAGAACCTTCTCATCACGGTCACCAGGCAGATACACAGAACTGTATGACCATGGAGCCTGACACCTACTCTTTGGACACATTTTTGGATGGTGGACAGGGGCGTTAAAGGTTTTATGAGATGTTCAAAAATTTGTCCATCACCAACGATGAGGAACTATATTCTCCCTCCTGTTGGTTTCACCAAGGCTTTGAGCACAACCAGTCCAGTCTAACTGCCATGTTGGACTTGCCCGGTCTACCCAAAGGTGCCATCTCTCCTGGAAGTTCCGGGAGTCTCCCAAAATAAGGGATGACCTCCTGTACTCCAAGAAGAGCAGGCAAATCTCTTATTTCACAATTCCTGGTGATGGTCAACTTTTTGGAAATTAGATAAAGCTCCATTAAACTGGACACACATAATTGTCTCGATGGCTCTTGCTGGCCAACGACTAACTGAGGTCTGCCAAAAAGGTGACTAGTGCAATCGGCCATTTACGGCCAAAAGTTTTCCACTTTGCATTCTAATCTTTAGCAGTTTTCTTTGCCGCTTCGGTCGGCCATGTTGATGGTAGTATAGGGTTGAGATTTCAGGATCGTTTTTAAAACCCAATTTTTGATTATTTTCCAGCCGATCCCGATTGTGAAATTTGCTCGATCACTGAACAGGATCCGATCTTTCCCGATCTCGATCGCTCAACCCTAGTCACACTGTGATCATGTAACTTTTTGTAAATAGGATTGAACTGATCTTGAGAATTCAGGATCGTCTGTAAAATCCGATTTTCGATCATTTTCCAGCCGATCTCGATCGTGAAATTTGCTCGATTGCCGGTCGGTGTCCGATCTTTCCCGATCGCTCAACCCTAGTCACAATGTGATCATGTAACTTATTATGAATAGGGTTGAAACGATCTTGAGATTTCAGGATAGTTTTTAAAATCCGATTTTCGATAATTTTCCAGCCGATCCCGATCATGAAATTTGCTCGATCGCCAATCGGGATACGATCTTTCCCGATCGCTCAACCCTATGGCAGTATAATTTACAAAAAGATCTGACTTACCCTTACACTGCCCATTGCTGGGGTTCCTCATCTAATGGGTTTGGCAACTTTTTGCTAAAGAATTGGCACTATTGGTAGGTTTATCATGGGCCCTATTGCAAAATCTATTTATAATACAGGTGTCAGAGGGGTCACGGGGCCTATTCAGGGCCCAGGTGCGACCGCTACCACTATAGCTATGTACCCCTAGTGACCAATGTCAGGGCAAGTCTCTCTCTAGTTCCAAAGAAGGGACAACTTTTTGTCCACACTGACTCTAACATTTGGTTCCGAGATTTTTCTGATTCCGTCCTTGTGAAATCCCCTTTAATTTCATCCACGTCCCCTAGTGGCTCTCCGTCCCTTTCCCCCTCCTTTTATCATATTCCCCCCCGACGACCCCTTCGCAGCCTCTCTCCTCTGCGTCCCCCCTCTCGCTTCTTCCTCTCTCTCCACCTCTCTTCTATCTCTCCCTCGTTCTCTCCTCTTTGCTTGGAGAGGCAGCGCTGGCTCAACGCCAAGGCGAAAAATTCCATCTCCTCATCCAGTGCAGAGCCGCAGGGAGGGAGAGAGGATGGGGGGAGGGAAGAAGAGAGAGACATGGGGGGAGGGGAGAGGTGAGAGGGAGAAAAGGGGGACACAAAGACGAGAGCGACTGCCAGAGACGCAGAAACATACCCGACGTAGGATGAAGACGACCACCAAAAAGAGAGGGCTGGGGCCCTAAAACATAAAAAGGTCCCATATAAAAAACATAGTGAAAAACTAACTTTTATGGCTCCGAGTTTGCTCATGTGATATCTGCGACTGTCACTTTCACGGCGGTTTTTATACAATGGACGTAACTTGGCGACGTCTGGGCTACCAAAGTCCCGAGGCGCTCACCTCCAGTCAGACATAACTAAGACTGTTGTTGCAATCATCAAATTCGTTCCACGATACGTGATGGGGTGCGGTGGTGTGCGCCATGTTCTAGAGGAGTGACCTCCAATATATGTCATACAGGCCAACTCTGCCCCAATGTCTGGAGGCTCCCGAAAAGAGGGGAGACCTTCAGGAAGAGTAGGAACATGTCAGAATTCTCCGGGCTCTCTGTTACGTACATGGCACGTGGTCACCTTACATGGGGCATGGCCAGCACATCCGTGTGTCCACGGCACAAAAAGCGGTGTGTTACGCTCCCAAAGGCCTTGCCCTTGTGCGCCATTCTCCCAGACCGCTCTGCCCACATATTGGCCAGTATGACATACCGTGGGGTACTTTACCAAGCTCTGCCCTCCAAAATGATGCGGCCAAAAAGTCACAAATTAGAATTTTGCAACTTTTTGTGCTTATTTGAGGCCAAATTTTGGGCCATTTTACATTTATACGCCACTTAGTCCAAAGTGGGTAGGAAAGTGGATGTGGCTGGCTTGGTAAGGTTTGTCAAATTTTTGAAAAATTGCAAAAATGAAGGCATAGAAAGTAACATCTTCAAAAAGACCAAAAACGTAAGACCTAGAGACGCGCCAAATTCATCAAACATTGCGCGATTTTTGTGAAATTTGGTGCAAATTGTGGAGACGGCAGCCTTGTGGTTTGTGGCCTTGGTCTCCATACGGGCTCCATCAAAAATGTGTAGAAGAATAGCTGTCCCGACTCTCCATAAGAACCAATCACAGCAAAGCTTTCATTTTAGCAGAGAAGTTTAAGGAATGAAAGCTGAGCTCTGATTAGTTGCAATGGAGAACAGAGATGGTTTTCCTTTTGGGGGCTATTTAGCTTGTGGCCCCGCACCAAGGTAGCAACCATGATTGAGAACCGTGGCGAAAAAGGGGAAGAAGAGGCGTCCATCATTGCCAATGGGAGGGAGATTAGGCCCGGTTTCTCAAAATCCTCTTCAAATTCCTAATCCTGCCCCATGGATCATTTTGCTTTCTTCAGACAGGATTTTTGGATTGGCTGTGAACCTTTCCCTTTTTAACACTGATCGCAGCATCACATTGGGACGCCACCAATAAGGACTATGATGGCAACCAAATTAGAGTCATACTGAGCAGTGGCCACCATCGTGATGGTCCGTCCAATTCATTTCAGTGATGGTGGTCGTGGTCGTTGCTAAAAATTTCGTTTGAGCGTTTGTTTGTTTTTTACATCCCTTTAGTAGGTTTATTTAACGGTTCCACCAAAAACATCCACCAATGAAAACAACTGGATCTAACGTGGACTCAAATGCATAGTCTACCTGCAGGCCAGGCCAATGGATGCCCTTCCATTAGGCCCTGCGTACACAAGCGTAATAGCGGACCATGCGAATCTATGCGACCAATCGTGGCGATGACCTCTAAGGTTACAAAAACATCCATTGGATCCAGCCATTTTTTGCTTTTTCGTTCCATTCATAACCTAACACCAGAACTGCCCCAGTCACCAGTCATAGGACAACGTCCGGGGGCTTTGGGGGCGACGTTACGAGGGACTGTCATGGGGCCGCCATATATGAGACTTCCGTCTATAGGACAACTCCCTAATACAGGATGAAAGGTGACGTGAAGAACAGATCTGTTTGCTTATCTGTACGGTGTCCAACCTGGCACCTTCATACCAGTGTTGGCTGGCAGATTTTCAGACGCCCCCGGGGTACTTGGCAGGCCGACTACGTACCTAGAAAATCAATGTTCGACACAAGGAATATACATTAAAAAAATATAGGCCGTCTCTCCACTGCCGGCAGCTCATGAATTATTAGGAAACTACGAAAAGGGGGGCAAAAAAATTACAAAAAGACCCCGGAAGAGAAAGACATTCCAGCACAGTATGGTTCTGCGGAACGCCTCAGGTCTCCGAGGGCGCAATGCTCTGCAGAGCCACACTATCTGCAGGAGAAAAGAAGGATGAGAGGAAGGTCTGATGGCGGCGAACGGTGGGAGGTCGCTGCTCCGGCATGGCTCGGATCATGGGAGCAGCAGACTGCAGCAAGAAAGTATTGCCCATTAGCTAGAATAATAGGCAGCGGGGAGGGCTCGCGACGGGCAACTTCGCAGGAAGCGTTGGGCGAGTAGAATTAAAGGCGCAGCGCTCTGCAGTACGATGCTCTGCGGTTTACGCGGCCGAGTCGCAAAATTGCTCCGTTGCAAATAACACATTTTTTTGCAAGTAGAATTCCCAGGATGGGCGACCAGAACAAAGCTCGGAGAAGATGCTGGGCCCAGCTGGGAATAACCAGACAGGATCTTTCTAGGACAGAGTGTGGCTAAATATAGCAGGACGGGGGAGGGGGGGATGGTGCTGCACTATAGAAAGGAGTGCAGGGCCGGAGAGAGGGGGTCATGGGGCGACCAACCCGAGGTAGAGGAGGGGTCAACCGGCAAGAAGAGACCCAGGTAAAGCAGAAGAAGAAAAGAGGCCGGGGGAACAAAGCTACGAGAGGAGACGGGAGGAGGAGGAGGAAGGAGACCTGCAGTGAGGAGGGAGGGGGCCCCACTGTCTGTCCTTGTATAACTCTGTCACACAGCACTCTGTCACTTGCAGATTTCTGTTCAACCTCAAGAGCAGAGCACTTAACTCCTTGGATGCCTGTACGAGTCAAGTCTATCCGCCGACAGAGACGACCCTGGAGAAGAAGGAGGCCGGCAAAAATCAGCAAAAATTAGACAATCACACATCAAAAAAGTAAACAAAATAAAAAAAAATTGCTCAATTTATCCCCTCGAAAATCCAACAAATTTATCCATTTTTGTTTCGCCATTTTTTATCGTTTTCGATCAGAGACATTTTTATCTAATGCGGCATCGGGTGTGACAGATTTCTGGCCTTTTTCCTCGTAGGGTTCTCTATTGGACGTGAAAACCCCCCAATATAAGTTGTGACGACGGCAGCAAAAACGGTGAAAAGTGATGGAGGCTGGCACACGGGTTCACGACTTTGCCCCAATTGGGTGGCAAAGGACAAAAAAAAAAAAAAAGTATTCTAGGTTTTTTGGCCCTTCACGGATGCCAATTAATACTGGAATATAAGGGGGGACGATATGAATAAAACTGCCCACTGGCTTTGGGAAAAAAAAAAGTTTTGTGCACCAAAGATGGGTGACATTTATGCCTATTTACACCAAAAAGCAGGCCTAGATGGGTCAGAGATAGGGTTGAGCGATCGAGATCGGAAAAGATCGGATCCCGATTGGCGCTCGAACAAATTTTATGATCGAGATCGGCTGGAAAATGAAATCTCAAGATCGGCTCAACCCTAAAAGTGACCTTTCCCATAGAGAAGCATTGACTAGGGTTGAGCGATCGGGACCGGGAAAGATCGGATCTCGATCAGCGATCGAGCAAATTTCACGATTGAGATCAGCTGGAAAATTATCGGAAATCGGATTTTAAAATCGATCTTGAAATCTCAAGATCGGCTCAACCCTAGTCAGACAGTAGTAGATTCAGGTACAAGTCACACCATAGTTATAGTTTATTTATTGGGCCTCGGCCTACCTTGGACTTTTATAAGAGTGGCCAGTGGGGTGCAGACCTGACAACGTGCCAAAAATTTTTATACACCAAAGATGCGTCACATTTAGGCCCATCTAGACCAAAACACTGGCCTTGATGGTTCACCTACCATGGTACAACTCAGTTACAGTAATTTTGTCGGGTTGGGGCGTCTTCATTTTGGCACCTTAAATTTTTGAAAATTGTGTAGAGTGGGGCACAAAACTAACAAAAAAGTTTTGTATGCCGAAGATGTGCCAAACTTATGCCCCTCTGAACCGGGACAATGGCCTAGATGGGTGACGGACTGGGATGGATTGCAGGAATATCTCATACCATAGTTATGGTAAATTTGTCGGGCCCGGCCCATCTTGGGCTTTCGTAAAATATGGAGAGTGGCGCGCAGACCTGATGCCCCACCTTTACGCCCATAAACATCAGGAAAGATGGGTGTGATGTGTTCAGAAATCCCACATAAGGGAATTTTGACTTATCGATCATTGACATAAATACTGCGGCTTTACAGGCAGCTTACTGGGGTGAGGAGCCATACAGTATATATAGGAGTCTATTATTACCGTCACTTCCCCGGCTGGGGTCAGGCGGTCACTCGCACGCCCTCGCCCTCACTACACAACATATCATCACCACTTCCCCAATATGTTGTAAGCGTTCTAGATTTGGTAACCACATAGTGCATGGTCGTGTCAGTGGGGCGGAGGTCAAGTCCTGTGACTATGCGAGTATGGCGACTGACCACTGCCTGACACATTGGTACAAACCTCCGCTCTATGATAGACTCAGTCACATGAACAGCCTGATATTAAAGGGATTGTCCAGAGGTGGAAAAAAAGATGTCTTATGGTTCATAAAATGTGAAATCACTGAATTTACAAAGATACTATAATGGTCAAATCTCCAGCTTTGTCCCACTTTCAGTGTCCCCCTCTGCTGGTCCTGGCAGCACCATAGTCATCTTGTCACGGGCTGTGTCAGTGACATCATAGAGGGGCGGGCTGTCTGATTCATCTCAATAACTAAGCCGGCCCCCTCTATGACATCATCAGCACAGATCATGTAGGAATGAATGTGGAAGTGAAGTGGCCGGGACCAGGAGAGGAGGACAATGAAACTGGGACCAGAGAACCAGGACAAGATATTATATACACTAGACAAAATATAAGTAATTTCTCTGCCACTGGACAAACATTTTAAGTAGTCTGATACCTATATACTGTTACATACATACAGTATATATACAGGATATTGAGCCTGAATTATATGCAGTATTATACTCCAGAGCTGCGCTCACTATTCTGCTGGTGCAGTCACTGTGTACATACATTACATTACTTATCCTGTATTATTCTCCAGAGCTGCGCTCACTATTCTGCTGGTGCAGTCACTGTGTACATACATTACATTACTTATCCTGTATTATACTCCAGAGCTGCGCTCACTATTCTGCTGGTACAGTCACTGTGTACATACATTACATTACTTATCCTGTATTATACTCCAGAGCTGCGCTCACTATTCTGCTGGTGCAGTCACTGTGTACATACATTACACTACTTATCCTGTATTATACTCCAGAGCTGCGCTCACTATTCTGCTGGTACAGTCACTGTGTACATACATTACATTACTTATCCTGTATTATACTCCAGAGCTGCGCTCACTATTCTGCTGGTGCAGTCACTGTGTACATACATTACATTACTTATCCTGTATTATACCCCAGAGCTGCGCTCACTATTCTGCTGGTGCAGTCACTGTGTTCATACATTACATTACTTATCCTGTATTATACTCCAGAGCTGCGCTCACTATTCTGCTGGTACAGTCACTGTGTACATACATTACATTAATTATCCTGTATTATACTCCAGAGCTGCGCTCACTATTCTGCTGGTATAGTCACTGTGTATATACATTACATTACTTATCCTGTATTATACTCCAGAGCTGCGCTCACTATTCTGCTGGTTCAGTCACTGTGTACATACATTATATTACTTATCCTGTATTATTCTCCAGAGCTGCACTCACTATTCTGCTGGTATAGTCACTGTGTACATACATTACATTACTTATCCTGTATTATACTCCAGAGCTGCGCTCACTATTCTGCTGGTTCAGTCACTGTGTACATACATTATATTACTTATCCTGTATTATTCTCCAGAGCTGCACTCACTATTCTGCTGGTATAGTCACTGTGTACATACATTACATTACTTATCCTGTATTATACTCCAGAGCCGCGCTCACTATTCTGCTGGTGCAGTCACTGTGTACATACATTACATTACTTATCCTGTATTATACCCCAGAGCTGCGCTCTCTATTCTGCTGGTGCAGTCACTGTGTACATACATTACATTACTTATCTTGTATTATACTCCAGAGCTGCGCTCACTATTCTGCTGGTTCAGTCACTGTGTACATACATTACATTACTTATCCTGTATTATACTCCAGAGCTGCGCTCACTATTCTGCTGGTACAGTCACTGTGTACATACATTACATTACTTATCCTGTATTATACTCCAGAGCTGCGCTCACTATTCTGCTGGTACAGTCACTGTGTACATACATTACATTACTTATCCTGTATTATACTCCAGAGCTGCGCTCACTATTCTGCTGGTTCAGTCACTGTGTACATACATTACATTACTTATCCTGTATTATACTCCAGAGCTGCGCTCACTATACTGCTGGTGCAGTCACTGTGTACATGCATTACATTACTTATCCTGTATTATACTCCAGAGCTGTGCTCCCTATTCTTCTGGTACAGTCACTGTGTAGATACATTACATTACTTATCCTGTATTATACTCCAGAGCTGCGCTCACTATTCTGCTGGTGCAGTCACTGTGTACATACATTACATTACTTATCCTGTATTATACTCCAGAGCTGTGCTCCCTATTCTTCTGGTACAGTCACTGTGTAGATACATTACATTACTTATCCTGTATTATACTCCAGAGCTGCGCTCACTATTCTGCTGGTACAGTCACTGTGTACATACATTACATTACTTATCCTGTATTATACTCCAGAGCTGTGCTCCCTATTCTTCTGGTACAGTCACTGTGTAGATACATTACATTACTTATCCTGTATTATACTCCAGAGCTGCGCTCACTATTCTGCTGGTACAGTCACTGTGTACATACATTACATTACTTATCCTGTATTATACTCCAGAGCTGCGCTCACTATGCTGCTGGTACAGTCACTGTGTATTATAATATATCGGTGAGGACAATCTCATGGGAAGACACAAACTAAGAAACAGCTACAGATATGATAAATTTCAGGAGAATTGTATGAAGCTCTGGGGAGGACAGTGATCTACCGGTCATGTGACATGAGTAAGGACAGGGCAGCATGAAGTGGGAAGTCACAGACCGAGGAGAAAGGAGAAGGGACCATAGCAGCACAGAGGATTTCAGGAGCGTAGTACTGCATCCTATAAGGGAAGTGACCTATGTGATATTAGGGCTGCATTTGATGAGAGGTGCATGAAGATAGACTGAGGCTTATAGTGTATGTAGAAGGGGCCACAGCAGCACAGAGGGTTTTAGGAGATGAATCCCGCCTCGGTCTGTCTTTGTAGATGTGCAGCTGCGTCTCTTTGCCCCGGGACGTCTCCAGACCTGGGGCTCAGACTGCTGGTGGGCGCTCAGCCCCATCGCCTGCCCCGGTCATTGCCTTTGTGTACCTGCTGGAGTCACAATCACACGGCTCCATTGTTCAGTACCAGGCAGGCGCTCGGGGCAGTGAGTGGGTTAACCGGGTCTAGAGCAGGATATAAAATCTATCCATAAGACGTTCCGCTGCCGCCCGCCCGCGTTCCCTGCAGCTTCTCTCCTGAGCCCCCCGTCACCCCACGGCAGCGGCCCAGGACCCAGCTATTTTTTACCCGGTCTGGCGGATTTAAATAACATTATACTATCCGGGCGGTGAAAGACGAGGAGTGCGGCGAAGCTGCCAGGCACAGGACTCAACATGGCGCCCAGGCACCACCAGCGGTTTTATTTGGGTGTGTCCGTGGAGCACAATGCGCGCCAAAAAATTAGGAAGAAAATTTTTTTTTTACTCTGAACAATAGAAGCGCGAAACGTGTCCGAAAAAGACGGAGATAGAAATAATTGGAGGATTCGGGGAAATCTATGGCGACAAACGGTTTGACGCGAACGGCGGAAGGTGGGTGTGTGGCAGCGCGGGGCGTAGGATAAAAGAGCAGGGGCCCCCCAGAGTAAAAATCATAAGAGGGTCCTGGAGGGTCCGGCACTTGTTGACCCCTACGCCCATTGTAATGGAGAAAAGGGGCACGACCCCGAGTTAACCCTTTCCCCCCTGCACTGACCAACATAACCTGCTCGTCCTGGTCGTGTCTGGTATTGCAATACCGTTCACAGCCTGTGGACAGGGGTGGCGCTGTGTTTGGAAACTGCTGCATCCGTCTAATATTCCCTCTTCTCATCATATTCATGATCTCCGCTTGCTGTCAGTGACCGTTCACACCCAGAGGCTACTACATCCAGTCCATGCTAATTACAAACCCGGCTTCTTCGTTACAATGTATCAGTGCAGGTAAAACCATCCCAGACTGGAAACCATTGTAACAAACCCTCAGCGACGAAGCGTATCAGTCCAGAAAGTAACGGCATAAGATATTTTTTGCAGCGATCCAGATTGGGGGGGGGGGGGTCATCTTGTCCAGTTTATGTCCGGTGGGGGGTCGTCTAATAAATATTCTTTTAGATGAACCCATTACCATCGATCACCCCAAGAAGCGGCGCAAAAGAAGAAGAAGAAAAAATTTGTCTTTCTGACCGGATGAAGACATTTTTAAAAGGTCGCGGAGAACACAAAAACCTAGGCGGGCCGAACCCCTCCCACAATCCCCCTGACAAATGAACCAATTGTGGCCCATTAATTTATAGCCCTAATTATGTAGACATGTGGTCAATGTGGGAGCGGGGTCACTATGTGGACAGAGATGGGGTCTAAGCCTGCCCAAACTCACACCAATGGCCCTGACACAAGACTAAATAGCACTTATTAGTAGTATTATTATTATTTTTATTTTTTTTTTCTAATTATTTTTTATTGGTATTATTTTATTTATTATTCATTTATTTTTTTTATTATTTTCCTATTTTTATTAGTACATTATTATTTTTTTTCCTATTTACTTATTTTATAGTCATATTTTTTTGGAATATTTTTAAATTGTATTTATTTTCTATTCTGATTTATTGTTCATTTATTTTTACTCATTTTCCTATTGATTTCCTGGTCCGTTATTAGTCTTAGTGATTGATTTTTATTCTTTTGTTATTTAAATATATTTTTTGCATTGATTTATATATTTATCTCTATTAGTATTATTAAATATTTATCTCTACTATTATTATTATTATTTTGTATTATTATTATTATATATTTAGTTGTATATTTTATTTTTTTATTTTTACCATTTAGTTATTTTATATTCAAATATTTTGGATAATTTTTATTGTATTTGTTTTATTTCACTATTTCTTTCTTTTTATTATTTTCCTATTCCGATGTCTATATATATATATATATATATATATATATATATATATATATATATATATATATATATATATACACACACACACATATATATAATAAAAAATTGTTGCCATTTATTTTAGATCCTGAATATTTATTAAATTATTTTATAATCAGGTTTTTAGCCTTTATATTTATTCATTTTTTTTAATATTCAGAGCTTATCCATTTATTGAGTTATTTTATATGTCGATGTGTCATTTATTTAGTTTATACTCGGATCTAATGTTTATTTTCATCCTTTTATTTTTTCTAAATTTTTTTTACATTTTATCTTTTCTATTTTTATTTTTTGTTCATTTAAATTTATTATTTATCATTTTATTTTTTTAAAATTTATTTTGCTATTTGTAGGTTTTTCTTATTCTTTTCATTTCCTAAGTGATTTATTTATTATTATTTATATTTATTATTAATATTATTTTTTATTATTATTAATTATAATTTATTATTATTTATTATAAATTAATTATTATTATTATTATTTATTTTTAATTATTTTGCTATTTGCAGATTTTTCTCATTTCCTTTAAGTGATTTATTTATTTTTGTTTGTGTTTTTTTATGTCGTAGCTAAAATGACACGGATCGATTCTAAAACTAGACAGTCTCGGCGGCTGGTAGACGTTACGTCTTTGCCAACCTATTGCGCCAGTTTTGTCGGAATCCCCTAGAAACCTTATCGGAGGTGATTTTTTTTTTTTTTCCTGCCCAATTCTTTTGTCTCCTCGTCGTGGTTGGCGGAGGTGCCTGGCAGCCGCCCATCTCCCACCACCACCACCATAAAATCACCGTGCCCGTTTGGGCTAAATCGAAAACGCACAGTTTATAGAAAAACCGCCATTATGATTAAAAAATGAATAGTATCTTCAGGCGACATAGAGGTGACATTCCTAGTTGTGTCCCTTCATACAGACACAGGTTTAGGTGAACGAGACCCAAAATTTGCAGACAGTACAACAATGGCCGGAGTCTGACACCTGGCCATTTAGATATTACAACCCCTGTCTGGTAGAATTTACTGAGAGTGATGGTAGTGTAGAGAGGAAGGAAGGGTCAGGCAAACCTCGGAGCCTTGTATACTCTTTGTGTCCCGCCATAGAGGTACGCTATAGGAGGCGATCGCCAAGTGTGGCCGACTTCTAAGGGAGTTGCCTCCCGGCTTATAGGAATGAAAGGCATGTTCAGCACCTGATTTCTGGATGCTGTCAGCAGGGAGTGGGGAGAGATTGGGGGGACGCACGGTGGGTGGAGAGGTGTTTGGGGGCCTATAAGGGTATAGCTCTAGTCGAGGAGGAGGAGGCGGATTTTGGGGCCTGGAAGAGAATAGGAAAGAGGGAGGAGTATTTGGGGGCCTGCAAGGGAATAGCAGAAGACTCAGCCGGGAGATTCAGGGCCAGGAATGGACCGGCAGCAGCTAAGGAAGGCAATATGGCGGCGTGTCATGGTGCACATAATATACTAGATGCTATACTCCTATCATTAGGTTATGGACAGATGTAACAGAGCTCAGTTTGTCATCTAGATTATCTATGTAAAAAGCAAACTCAGCTCTGCTGCATCTGCATGGGAGTATATTTTTATATTTGTCAGGTGCATTCTGATGATTCTGCGGCACCATGAGTCACGTCGTCGCCTGCGCCGGGGCCATCCCTGCAGGTGTCTGACTGGCAGCTCCATCACAGGCGATCCTTATAAACGCTTGTGAAAGGCTCTGCATGACATCCCTGGCACCAAAGACCAGAATGCACCAAGATCATGTGACCGGCGGTGTGATCTCACCAGCGGGGGCAGGAGGCGTGCAGACAGGCTCTTGTCTGGTGGCCAGCGGGGAAGGAGTTAATGAAGGAGTTCATGCAGGGGTGGGGGGGTTATGCAGGGTCTTGTGCTTTTTTTTTTGGAGGGGGGGGGGGTCTTAAAGCTGCAGGTGCATAATATCCTTACTAGAGATATAGCTAGTACTTCAGGGCTGCAGCACGGAAAGGGTTAATTTTGCATCGCCATGTACAGGAGGGTTCTGGAGCGCTATATACCAAAGAAGGCCCTGTATAGCGTGAAGGGAAGGAATTTGCTTCTTCTCTTAATACAGGGCAGAATTTAGGCTGAGGCCAGGGAAGGGTTAATTCTGCAGCTTTTTGCAGGGTCGTGGACTATTCACCCCTGCAATAGACATCAGGAGCCCTTCACTGAAATGGGTAGTGAGATAGAGGTGGTTAATACCACAGCATTGTGCGGTGACATGAAAGGAGATAATTCAGTAAGATCGGGCGCTGGAGGATGGATTCCAGCAGTGAATGAGTTAATTCTGCTAGCTGAGGTCAGGTAATGGGAATCTTCTAGTTTCTCTTAATTTTGCAAGTAAAGGGTTAATCCGGCGCCGCTACCTACAGCACATTGCTTTGATTTACCTTGCTAGGATAAGAAGACGTTAAAGCCGAGGTACCACACGGATTGCTCTGTAAGAATTCTGCAGCACAGAAGTGGTTAAAGCCGTCTGATCGTAGGCCTCTACAGCAGGGAAGGGGTTAAACTGCAGTATCCTTGATATTACTCTATGCAGACGCGAAAGGGAAACCTTAAACCTTCTAGATCACTGTGTGACCCAAGCAGAGAAGGGGTTAAGGATGCAGGACCCTGGATAAGACTGTGTGTGTGTGTGCGCCGCCTCCAGCAGAGTAAGAGTTAAAGATACAGGAACTGATATATGGTTGTGGATACCCCCCTACAGCAGAAACATAGTTAAAGCTGCAGCGTCCTATAGATAGCTGTGCGCCCCCTATAGCACAAACGGTTAAAGCTGCAGTTCCCATTATATGGAGTATGTCTCCAGCACGGAAGGGGTTACCTGCATTCCCCTAAATATGGCCGCCTGCCCTTCCAGCACATAAGGAGTTATCTACTGATCCCTACATATGACTGTGTGTGCCCTCTACAGCATAGAAAGGGTTAACATTGCAGCTCCCTATATATGACTGTGTGTGCCCGCTTCCGCACAGAAATAATAATATGTATGCATGTACTCCCTCCAGCACAGAAGGGGTTAACACCGTAAGTCCCTGGCTATGAATGTGTGCACTACCTCTAGCACAGAAGGGGTTAAAGTTACAGGTCCCTCTATATAAGTGTGTGGACCCCCTCCAGCACAGAAAGGGTTAACGCTGCCGGTTCCTGTATATGACTGTGTGCGCCGCCTCCAGCACAGAAAGGGTTAACGCTGCCGGTTCCTGTATATGACTGTGTGCGCCGCCTCCAGCACAGAAAGGGTTAACGCTGCCGGTACCTGTACATGACTGTGGGCGCCCCCTCCAGCACAGAAGGGGTTACCACTGCCGGTCCCTGTATATGACTGTGGGCGCCCCCTCCAGCACAGAAAGGGTTAACGCTGCCGGTTCCTGTATATGACTGTGTGCGCCTCTTCCAGCAGAGAAAGGGTTAACGCTGTCGGTACCTGTACATGACTGTGGTCGCCCCCTCCAGCACAGAAGGGGTTACCACTGCTGGTCACTGTATATGACTGTGGTCGCCCCCTCCAGCACAGAAAGGGTTAATGCTGCTGGTTCCTGCATATGATTGTGTGCACCCCTCCAGCACAGAAAGGGTTAATGCTGCCGGTCCCTGCATATGACTGTGCGCCCCCTCCAGCACAGAAGGGGTTACGGCGGCCGGTCCCTGTATATGGCCCCATTGTAGGCCTCTCCGTCCTCCTTACCTCTCCTGACACAAGATGCTGCTGTCTCTTCCTCCTCCTGCCTGTCTGTCCTGTAGTCTCTTCTTTCCTCTGCTCCCTGTCCCAGCAGTTCCCTGCGCTCTCCCACCCCGTGTCCTCCTCCTCCTCCATGTCTTTTGCTCCCTTTCCTCTCCTCCCATGTCCCTCCCAGCTTTCTCCTCCCTTTTCCTCCCTCATGCTGTCTGTCTCTCACTCCATCTTCCTTCCTGCAGCCCTCCCTTTGCTCCTCTGTGCACTGCTGTCACTTTTCCTTGGTCCCTGCTGTCACCCGGGGTCCTCAGTCTCAGACGTTCCCTTTAGCTTGTCTTCCAGGGTCCTGTCGCCTGCACCCTGTCTGTACACGTCTACGTTACGATGCTCATGGATTTCAGCCCCGGTGAACATTCCTCTACAGATTTATCACCAGACTGGGTCCTGAATTCAGATCTGACTCTGTATGTCCAGTGGTTCCCTCCCTAAAAGAGGCCATAGCTGCCGGCTAATATATAGGGGGTGTCCTGAGTGTCCCCTGACAGCAGAGGCCGAGGGAAAGGGAGTCTGGCAGGTTGGATTGCAACTTACCAGATCTTTTGTCCTCAAGGGAGAGAAGCTGCTGACAAATGTGTCTTGAGGGGTCAGAGGGGCCTGGAGGAGGCAGAGGGGCCTGGAGGGGACAGAAGGGACAGAGGGGCCTGGAGGGGACAGAAGGGACAGAGGGGCCTGGAGGAGACAGAAGGGACAGAGGGGCCTGGAGGGGACAGAAGGGACAGAGGGGCCTGGAGGAGACAGAAGGGACAGAGGGGCCTGGAGGAGACAGAAGGGACAGAGGGGCCTGGAGGAGACAGAAGGGACAGAGGGGCCTGGAGGAGACAGAAGGGACAGAGGGGCCTGGAGGAGGCAGAGGGGCCTGGAGGAGGCAGAGGGGACAGAGGGGCCTGGAGGAGGCAGAAGGGACAGAGGGGCCTGGAGGAGGCAGAGGGGCCTGGAGGAGACAGAAGGGACAGAGGGGCCTGGAGGAGGCAGAGGGGCCTGGAGGAGACAGAAGGGACAGAGGGGCCTGGAGGAGGCAGAGGTGCTGTAGGAGACAGAAGGGACAGAGGGGCCTGGAGGAGGCAGAGGGGCCTGGAGGAGACAGAAGGGACAGAGGGGCCTGGAGGGGACAGAGGAATATAGAGGGGGCAGAGGAATATAGATGAGCCTAGAGGGGGCAGAGGAATATGGAGGAGACAGATGTCTGGAAGAGGCAAAGGGGACAGAGGGATCTGAAAGAGAGTGAGGGTCCTTAAGAGGACAACGGAATCTGGAACAGTCTAAAAGGAGCAGAGGGGCCAGGAGGAGCCTAGAGGGGATAAATGAGTCCCTGTTTGCACATGTCTACAATGGAGGTATACGCTAGGAGCATCTCATTAGGCTTCCATTCTTTAAAAAAAAAGAGGGGGGGCAAGGTACAGAGGGGTGTGAAGGACATGGAGGGCTCTTGAGGGGTTGAAGGACTTTTAAGGGGATGGAAGAGTATGGAGGAGGCAGAGGAGACTGGTGGGAACAGAGCGATTTAGAGAAGCCTAGATGAGAAAGAGGAGTCTAGAGGAGCCTGGAGAAGTCAGAGGAAAGCGGAGGGACCTGGAGAGGGCAGAGAAGTCTCAAGGGAACACAGGAGTCTGGAGAGTCCTCAAGGCAACAGAAGGGAAAGGAGAGGAAAGAACAGGCGAGGAGTCTGGAGGGTAAAGATGAGTCTAGAAGAGATAAAAGAGTCACAAGTGCCTGTTCACAAGTGGAGGTATAGACTAGGAGCATCTTATTAGATTCATCCTTAACACCATGACCACTCTCAAGGATGGAACAGACACAAAAAAATCCTTAGCGCTATACAAATAATTTACCCTCGGATCACGCACCATTTTCTCCTAAAGACTGATCGACAAAAAGTTTCCAAAGTCCCCAACCAACGAGGCAGATATCCAAAGCTTCTACGATCAGAAACACATCCATCATCTTGACAAATCTAGACCCAGTTTAGGTTAGAACTTGGTGCTCTATGGAGTAGACTGGGTTCGCTTGGTCTCAGAAATCCTGGGGACAAAAAGTCTAAGGACTTCTAACCATATGGGCCTGTAGGACATCTCCTTCTAAAGTCAACAACTCACACGGGATTAGTGTCAGCCAGAATGTGGCCAAATAGTCAAACTCTGAATTGCTTGTACGACCTTCAACATCCCAGACTAATCATGGTAGGTCATGGAGAGGCTTTCAAAAATGGAAACCAAGGTGAGGTTGAATGGAGCTGTTGTCCATTCCAGCTCACGTACATAATAGACTTTATAGAATGGAGGGCTCTGACCCATCAACTTCTTCGACAACAAACTTGGCAGACCAACATTGACTGTTGCAAGGGGTGGTTCCTAGTGGAAACCAGAAAAAATGTTCTCGAAGATGTTGCCACAGATTAGGAAGTTCTCAATTCTCCAGAAAGTCATGTAGCCACCTGATCTCCTTGGGTTCTATTCTTTCTCATAGTCCCCGGTACTACAAGAACTGGTTGAGTCCACCAGAACATGCTAATGGAAAATGGACGGGGGTCTAAGCGACACAACTCTCCGCACTGGCTAAGGGTCCTAATTCAGAGAGGTCAACAAAGTGCCAAAAACGATAAAAGTGGATAACCATCTGACGTTCAAGAGGTATGACCCATGGAGGTCTTCATTTCAGAAGACTTATCGAAAAACCATTTTCTTGATGTTAGTGCTACGACATGGTCCAAGGACCCCCTTATGTTTTGTGGATCCATCCATTCTAGTCAACTAGAGGTTCTTTGAGCTAATCATACAACCATGATGAAAAAGATCATACCGAAGACCTCAACGGCTTTCAATATCTCATTGATATAGTATGCCAACCCATCCCAAAAAGTTCTGCCCTGGTAGACCAGTGAAAGGTGGACCTCCATGAGTAGAAATAGTCAATGCGTGAAGTCATGGTCACAAAACAGGACCACCAATGGTCCTCCACGCGAGCAATGATCCTCCGAAGCTTCATGGTTTTGATTTCCATGGGTGAGGAACCATACAGAAAGAGGAGATGTCCCTGTACAAAGCTACTCGTGGTTTATAGGGGTGCCCTGGCATCAGATTATTGGACACCTTCTGGACATCGATGATCAATCCTAAACATGTACGATTGCTGGATGGTGCTAAATTTGGTGGAGACTGTGAACTTTGATGAAAGAGGAATCTGAGACTGTTCTTAGATAGTACTTGGGTTTCATGAGAAAACCTTGTATGGGACACAAAAATATTCAAAAACACTATTAGGCTGCATTCACACGGAGTAACGCCAGGCGTTTTTTGTGTGTATTTTGTGTGTATTTTTACAGCCGTAAAAAGCAGTCTCCATTGAGTTCTATAGTAAAATGCTGGCATTTTTTTACGTCCGTAATTTTACGTCCGTAATTTTACGTCCGTAAAATTACGGACGTAAAAATACAGGCGTATTTTACTATAGAACTCAATGGAGACTGCTTTTTACGGCTGTAAAAATACACACAAAATACACACAAAAAACGCCTGGCGTTACTCCGTGTGAATGCAGCCTTAGGGTATTCTGAGGGAACAGAGAAGGTGACACCAATGAAGCCAAATTGTAGAGCCCTTCTCTCTCGATGACCTGGTACATCTATCGAATATGGGATCCTAATGGGACTGTCACAAATCCAAGGGGGCCATTTATTACGACCATCATTTTGGTATAACGGTCTTCGCGGCATCAGACGCGCCCCTCTTACTATTAGTGACACCTCTTCGGCCATCCTTGTACCAAAACTGAAATCTAAGACATCAAAGTCACAGATTTTAACATAAAAATGTGAGACTTCTCCACGACGGGCTAGATTGCTGCGGCCACAAGAAAATGGCCGCTTACAATACCCTGTAAGCGGCCATTTTTCTTGTGGCCGTGGGCATGCGCAGTCGGCTTTGCCCTAGGCCTAGAAGTTTGAAGCCAAGATGAGTCAAGACCCCGTTCCTTAAGAATATGGAGGCGGCGCTGGAGAGTTCTCTCGCAGCATTGGGGCCGCCCCCAGTGCTGTTTGAGCGCTGGGGCCCGCCCCCCGCTGCTAGAGAGAGCTCATTTGCATACCGACGGAAAACGGGATTTTAACCGAACGGCGGGGCGGAGAAGACATCTAAAGGTAGGAGAAGAATAGCCTTTCTTAAGGCTATTCCGAAGTGTTAGGGAGAATCAAAAAGTTTTTAATGGTAGAATCCCTTTAACATCTCACCGCAACTTTTTGACCTGGAAAATCACAGCAAAAAAAAATCCAAAAACATTGTGTCTAGATCAGGCCTGAGGACCCTGGCCTGGGTAATAAAGGCATAGATGAGACCCCCCATAACCCCAACAATCCAATGTTTTTGAAAACAGTTTCTTATATCCTTTGACATATTTCTTGAAGACGAAAACTACGACATATCCAAAAATATTCCCCCCCCCAAAAAAAAATCACTACAGGTACAATACAAAACCAACATAAACCACTTCCATACAGTAAAATGCCACCAATGCCCCAGTGTGAACCCGGCCTTAGCCCTCCGCAGACAGACACCGGGGGAAATTTTTGTATTTTTTTTAGATTTCAAAAACAGGAACTGTCCGGATACGAGAACGTCACTACTATCGCCTCCCGCTGGTTTGTCTGTATTATTATTATTATTATTTTATCTATAAGATTCCAGAAGAGGGAAAGGCGCGCTACTGATAATCTGGAGCGGACAGCGCCCCTCTCCGACCCCTTCCTCCCCGCCGACGACATCTTTCTAAATATCCGTTTCACGTAAGGGGTTAATCATCATCACCCCAGCGCCCACTTTTTCTTTTTTCACAGAATTAATTCGAGTTCCAGGACCACGTGGGTACATAACCGGAATGGCGGTCTGCGGCGCGGGCGTCCAGATCTCGCCCTTTTGTTTTGGACCACTGCCTGCTCCCCCCCGCCCCTCCTCGTACAGTGTTACTTTCAGTTGTGTAAAAGCCGTTCTCAGTTTTTCGCCCGGTGACAGGGATGTAAATAAAGTCTATACGTACGTTGCGGCGCGGAGGTGAGCATACCATCCACCCTCCCGCAGGCCAGGAAAAGACCGCAGGAGGAGGGGAATCTGGTACTGCAAAGGTTAAACTTCCGTCTCGCGGGAGGTCACTTTGGGACGCTGAATATCTGTTTCATGTCCCCGCCCTGCTGCAAAATCTGCTCTCTGCCAGGCAGATTAACTCCGGCGCTTAACCCCCTGGCTGCTGAATCCATCCCCGGGATAACTTTCACCTGTCTCCGGGTCCTCGCTGCCAATCCACCCGTTATGGCGCATTCTCGCTATTAACCCTTTGTTCACGGAAATTCCGCTATACACCTGACGTCTCGAATTCTAGGCGATGGCGTCCCCCCGGCACTTACCAAGTTTACCTTATTTTTATATCTATTTTTTTTTCTAGCCCCTCCCTATTCGTCCATTTATCCGCCTATATTCGCACTGCGCCGCCATCCGCCCGGCGGCCATCTTTTATCGCAATGGGCGTCGTGTTTTACCCACTAAGCGACGTCTGAATTGCCTTCGCTTCTTTGATGCCGCCTTGGCTTTAACCCCTGCTGTGCCCGCAGATAAACCTGTAATACCCGCCGTTGTTTCGGAGCCCCCGATTATTGATGGTCAGGGATGATGGAACGTTCTAGATATCCTCTCATCTCTAGGGGGTCACATACTAATGTTCCTCTGCCCATTGTCGTCTTGTCTCCCCCCCCACCCCCCGTACATCCATAAACCGCAGAGCATTGTGGTCTGTGTAGTTTCCTGTGCTCTGCGTCCTGCCCTGTGATTGGCTGCCGTGGCGCAGGGCGCTGCCGGGGGGCAGGGGCGGCTCCTCTCACCCCGAATCTGCTTTATAGTTCTGGACATAATTTTTATTCCACCGACAGCGGGTTCTTGGCCTGATCTGCATTAAAGGGACACTTTGGTTTCAGGTCAATGCATTAGTTTATACTGAGAAATTCTGGAACTTTCTCGTAGACTTTTTGTTTCCTCGCCATTCGTACAGATCTCTGCGTCATTTGCAGCAATAAAAACCGTCCTGACAGGAGAAGAGTGGAGAGGACGGTAGAAAATATTCTATACACTAACAGCAAACTGAGCTCTGCAAATGAGGAGAAATTACAAAAATAGGGCCATATAGTGCACATATACTGTAATACTGCCATATACTGTAATACTGCCATAAACTGCAATACTGCCATATAGTGCACATATACTGTAATACTGCCATATACTGTAATACTGCCATACACTGCAATACTGCCATATAGTGCACATATACTGTAATACTGCCAAACACTGCACATATACCGCAATACTGGCATACACTACACATATACCGCAATACTGCCATACAGTGTGCACATATTGTAATACTGCCATACAGTGAACACTTACTGTATTACTGCCATACACTGCACACAATGTAATAGTGCCATATAGTGTCTACATACTGTAATACTACAAAACACTGCACACATAATGTAATAGTGCCATATAGCGCACATATACTGTAATACTGCCATACACTGCACACATAATGTAATAGTGCCATATAGCGCACATATACTGTAATACTGCCATACACTGCACACATAATGTAATAGTGCCATGCAGTGTCTACATACTGTAATACTGCCATACACTGCACAAATAATGTAATACTGCCATACAGTGCGCACGTACTGTAATACTGCCATACAGTGCGCACATACTGTAATACTGCCATACAGTGCGCACATACTATAATACTGCTATAAAATGCACACATAATGTAATACTGCCATACAGTGCGCACATAATGTAATACTGCCATACAGTGCGCACATAATGTAATACTGCCATACACTGCACACATAATGTAACAGTGCCATTCAGTTTCTACATACTATAATACTGCCATATAGTGTGCACATACTGTAATAGTGCCATACAGTGTCTACATACTGTAATACTGCCATTTAGTGCGCACATACTGTAATACTGCCGTACAGTACCTACATATTGTAATAGTGCCATATAGTACCTACACATTGTAATAAGATGCAGTGCCCATATAATGTACAGTGCACACATAATAGTGCCATACAGTGCCTACATACTATTATAGTGCCATACAATACACAGATACTCTCCTACTGCCATACAGTGCGCACATACTGTAATAATGTCATAAAATGCACACATACTATAATAGTGCCATACAATACCCATATAATATTATAATTATAATACCTATAATACAATGCCAATATAATGTAATAGTGCACACATACTGTACTGTAGTGCTCACATATAACAGTGCCATACAATGCCTACATACTGTAATTCTGCCATACAATTTATACTGTAATAGTGCCATATAGTGCCTACATACTGTAATGAGGTTATACAGTGTCCATATACTGTAAGTGTCAAACCCTTCCTACATGCTGTAATCGCGCCATACAGTGCCTACATATTGTAATTCTACCATACAGTGCCAGATACTGTAATAGAGCCATACAGTGCACACACTGTAATACTGCCATACAGTGTTTATCAGTGCCAAAATACTGTATCAGTAACATAGAGGGCCTGTAATAGTGCCACACAGTGTTCACATACTGTAATAGTGACATACACTGCTTATATACTGTAATAGAGCTATATGATGTATATATACTGTCATTAAGGGAAACATTATAGTGTGGGGGCCATAATAAGGGGGGCATTATAGTGTGGGGGCCATATTAAGGGTAACATTATAGTGTGGGGGCCATATTAAGGAGGGCATTATAGTGTGGGGGTCATATTAAGGAGGGCATTATAGTGTGGGGGCCATATTAAGGAGGGCATTATAGTGTGGGGGCCATATTAAGGAGGGCATTATAGTGTGGGGGTCATATTAAGGAGGGCATTATAGTGTGGGGGCCATATTAAGGGTAACATTATAGTGTGGGGGCCATATTACAGGGGCATTATAGTGTGGGGGCCATATTAAGGCGGGCATTATAGTGTGGGGGCCATATTAAGGGTAACATTATAGTGTGGGGGCCATATTAAGGGAAACATTATAGTGTGGGGGCCATATTAAGGAGGGCATTATAGTGTGGGGGTCATATTAAGGAGGGCATTATAGTGTGGGGGCCATATTAAGGAGGGCATTATAGTGTGAGGGCCATATTAAGGAGGGCATTATAGTGTGGGGGTCATATTAAGGAGGGCATTATAGTGTGGGGACCATATTAAGGGGGGCATTATAGTGTGGGGGCCATACTACGGGGGGCATTATAGTGTGGGGGCCATATTACGGGGGGCATTATAGTGTGGGGGCCATATTACGGGGGGCATTATAGTGTGGGGGCCATATTACGGGGGGCATTATAGTGTGGGGGCCATATTAAGGAGGGCATTATAGTGTGGGGGTCATATTAAGGAGGGCATTATAGTGTGGGGGCCATATTAAGGAGGGCATTATAGTGTGGGGGTCATATTAAGGAGGGCATTATAGTGTGGGGCCATATTAAGGAGGGCATTATAGTGTGGGGGCCATATTAAGGAGGGCATTATAGTGTGGGGACCATATTAAGGGGGGCATTATAGTGTGGGGGCCATATTACGGAGGGCATTATAGTGTGGGGGTCATATTAAGGAGGGCATTATAGTGTGGGGGTCATATTAAGGAGGGCATTATAGTGTGGGGCCATATTAAGGAGGGCATTATAGTGTGGGGGTCATATTAAGGAGGGCATTATAGTGTGGGGACCATATTAAGAGGGGCATTATAGTGTGGGGGCCATATTACGGGGGGCATTATAGTGTGGGGGCCATATTAAGGAGGGCATTATAGTGTGGGGGTCATATTAAGGAGGGCATTATATTGTAGGGGTCATATTAAGGAGGGCATTATAGTGTGGGGGCCATATTAAGGAGGGCATTATAGTGTGGGGGCCATATTACGGGGGGGCATTATAGTGTGGGGGCCATATTAAGGAGGGCATTATAGTGTGGGGGTCATATTAAGGAGGGCATTATAGTGTGGGGGTCATATTAAGGAGGGCATTATAGTGTGGGGACCATATTAAGGGGGGCATTATAGTGTGGGGGCCATATTACGGAGGGCATTATAGTGTGGGGGTCATATTAAGGAGGGCATTATAGTGTGGGGGTCATATTAAGAAGGGCATTATAGTGTGGGGGTCATATTAAGGAGGGCATTATAGTGTGGGGGCCATATTAAGGGGGGCATTATAGTGTGGGGGCCATATTAAGGAGGGCATTATAGTGTGGGGGTCATATTAAGGAGGGCATTATAGTGTGGGGGTGATATTAAGGAGGGCATTATAGTGTGGGGGTCATATTAAGGAGGGCATTATAGTGTGGGGGCCATATTAAGGAGGGCATTATAGTGTGGGGGCCATATTAAGGAGGGCATTATAGTGTGGGGGCCATATTAAGGAGGGCATTATAGTGTGGGGGCCATATTACGGAGGGCATTATAGTGTGGGGGCCATATTAAGGAGGGCATTATAGTGTGGGGGCCATATTAAGGAGGGCATTATAGTGTGGGGGTCATATTAAGGAGGGCATTATAGTGTGGGGGCCATATTACAGGGGGCATTATCGTGTGGGGGCCATATTAAGGAGGGCATTATAGTGTGGGGGTCATATTAAGGAGGGCATTATAGCGTGGGGGCCATATTACAGGGGGCATTATAGTGTGGGGGCCATATTAAGAAGGTCATTATTCTGTGTTGCTCCACAGCAGACAGGATTGGTGCACTCACCACGAGGTATCCATATTTCACCAAGTCCGTCCAGGTTTCTCATTCGCACACCTAAAGCCTAGGTGGCAGCGTCTGGCTGTCAATGGCAGATGGCGGTAATTCATCGAAACGTCCCTCCTGCGTCTCTAAGTCCAGAGATGTCTCCTATCAGAGTCGAAATAGAGGGTAGGTGAGACATGTCAACGAATTCTCACCAAGAGGTACACTACCCAAAAGTAGCCTTTGAGCGCCTTTTTATGCCTGCTCATTCTCAGTAGATATGAAAGGTGACATAGAATAAATGTCATTAGGACTCGAGGAGTCAAACACTTCTAGGATAGGACGAGTGATGATGTCACACCAGGACAGGTACAGCCTGCAGACAGATGACGTCATCCCAGCCTCATGACCAGGGCTCCATACTGACCCCCACCTGACTCTCAGTAGAGCATCGCAGTGGATATACCGCCTTATACTCGCTGGTCTGTATCCCACTGTGAATGACAATAATGTGCAGGTGAAAGCCGAAACACCCCTGGGAAAATACAGAGATGGGTTAGTCCTGTGTGACCCCGCCTTATAACAGGGCGACAACCGCTTCTACTACTGACATACAGTGACTTCATACTGTAATAGTGCCCTATAGTGCATAGATACTGTAATATTGCCATATAGTACCTACACACTGCAATGACAACATGCAGGGCCTACGTATTGTTATAGTGCCGTATCATGCCACTTTACTGTAATAGCGCCATACAGTGTCTACATATTGTGCCATACAGTGCCTATGTACTGTAATAGTGTCTATATAAAGTCAGTGTCATACAATACGTACTTACTGTAGTAGTATCATACAGTAGCTACATACTGTAATACAGTGTACTTATAATGCAATAGTGCCATACAGTGTCTATGTATTGTAATAGTGCCATGCGGTGCCTATGTATTGTAATATTACCATACAGTGTCTATGTACTGTAATAGTGCCATACAGTGTCTATGTACTGTAATATTACCATACAGTGTCTATGTACTGTAATATTACCATACAGTGTCTATGTACTGTAATAGTGCCATACAGTGCCTATGTACTGTAATAGTGCCATACAGTGCCTATGTACTGTAATAGTGCCATATAGTGCCTATGTACTGTAATAGTGCCATACAGTGCCTATGTACTGTAATAGTGCCATACAGTGCCTATGTACTGTAATAGTGCCATACAGTGCCTATGTACTGTAATATTACCATACAGTGTCTATGTACTGTAATAGTGCCATACAGTGCCTATGTACTGTGATAGCGCCATACAGTGTCTATGTACTGTAATAGTGCCATACAGTGTCTATGTACTGTAATAGTGCCATACAGTGTCTATGTACTGTAATAGTGCCATACAGTGCCTATGTACTGTAATAGTGCCATACAGTGCCTATGTACTATAATAGTGCCTATATACTGTAATAGCGCCATACAGTGTCTATGTACTGTAATAGTGCCATACAGTGTCTATGTACTGTAATATTACCATACAGTGTCTATGTACTGTAATAGTGCCATACAGTGCCTATGTACTGTAATAGTGCCATACAGTGCCTATGTACTGTAATAGTGCCATACAGTGTCTATGTATTGTAATAGTGCCATACAGTGCCTATGTACTGTAATAGTGCCATACAGTGTCTATGTACTGTAATAGTGCCATACAGTGCCTATGTACTGTAATAGTGCCATACAGTGCCTATGTACTGTAATAGTGCCTATATACTGTAATAGCGCCATACAGTGTCTATGTACTGTAATAGTGCCATACAGTGTCTATGTACTGTAATAGTGCCATACAGTGCCTATGTACTGTAATAGTGCCATACAGTGCCTATGTACTGTAATAGTGCCATACAGTGCCTATGTACTATAATAGTGCCTATATACTGTAATAGCGCCATACAGTGCCTATGTACTGTAATAGTGCCATACAGTGCCTATGTACTGTAATAGTGCCATACAGTGCCTATGTACTATAATAGTGCCTATATACTGTAATAGCGCCATACAGTGTCTATGTACTGTAATAGTGCCATACAGTGTCTATGTACTGTAATAGTGCCATACAGTGCCTATGTACTGTAATAGTGCCATACAGTGCCTATGTACTGTAATAGTGCCATACAGTGTCTATGTATTGTAATAGTGCCATACAGTGCCTATGTACTGTAATAGTGCCATACAGTGCCTATGTACTGTAATAGTGCCATACAGTGCCTATGTACTGTAATAGTGCCATACAGTGCCTATATACTGTAATAGTGCCATACAGTGCCTATGTACTGTAATAGTGCCATACAGTGCCTATGTACTGTAATAGTGCCATACAGTGCCTATGTACTGTAATAGTGCCATACAGTGCCTATATACTGTAATAGTGCCATACAGTGCCTATGTACTGTAATAGTGCCATACAGTGCCTATGTACTA
Organism: Leptodactylus fuscus; assembly: GCF_031893055.1. Classification (NCBI taxonomy): domain Eukaryota; kingdom Metazoa; phylum Chordata; class Amphibia; order Anura; family Leptodactylidae; genus Leptodactylus; species Leptodactylus fuscus. The sequence goes on along the minus strand of NC_134270.1, from coordinate 179,432,137 downwards.
TAATAGTGCCATACAGTGCCTATGTACTATAATAGTGCCTATATACTGTAATAGCGCCATACAGTGCCTATGTACTGTAATAGTGCCATACAGTGCCTATGTACTGTAATAGTGCCATACAGTGCCTATGTACTATAATAGTGCCATACAGTGCCTATGTACTATAATAGTGCCTATATACTGTAATAGCGCCATACAGTGTCTATGTACTGTAATAGTGCCATACAGTGCCTATGTACTGTAATAGTGCCATACAGTGTCTATGTACTGTAATAGCGCCATACAGTGCCTATGTACTGTAATAGTGCCATACAGTGCCTATGTACTGTAATAGTGCCATACAGTGCCTATGTATTGTAATCGTGCCATATAGTGCCTATGTACTGTAATAGTGCCATACAGTGCCTATGTATTGTAGTAGTGTCATACGGTGCCTATGTACTGTAATAGTGCCATACAGTGCCTATGTACTGTAATAGTGCCATACAGTGCCTATGTACTGTAATAGTGCCATACAGTGCCTATGTACTGTAATAGTGCCATACAGTGCCTATGTACTGTAATAGTGCCATACAGTGCCTATGTACTGTAATAGTGCCATACAGTGCCTATGTACTATAATAGTGCCATACAGTGCCTATGTACTATAATAGTGCCTATATACTGTAATAGCGCCATACAGTGCCTATGTACTGTAATAGTGCCATACAGTGCCTATGTACTGTAATAGTGCCATACAGTGCCTATGTATTGTAATAGTGCCATACAGTGCCTAAATAGTGCAATACAGTGCCTATATATTAAAATAGTGCCATACAGTACCATTATAATGTAATAATGCCATACAATGCACACATATATACTGAGATAGTGCCATACAGCGCCTATATCATGTAATATTTACATATAGTGTCTACATAGAGCCATAAAGTGCTCACATATATAATACTGTCCTACATATTTACATACATGTCTACAGCTACTCACACATATATACAGCATATATACACAGTTACATATACCCACACATGACGTCACACACAGTTACACATGACGTCACACACAGTTACACATTACATCACAGTTAGACATTACATCACACAGTTACCCATGACGTCACGCACTACTCGGGTATTACCGCGCGCTCCTCCTGTAGTTATAGTAACCAGCAGAGCCGGAAGTGCGCGCATCACTTATTGTAGTCCCCGGCCTACAGACTCCCCCTCCCCCTCATGTCCGTTCCGACTACACATCTAACCTGCTGACAAGGCGGAAAAGAAAGAGGAATCTGTAGGAGATGGAAGAGTCCTGTGAGGGAGAATTAGGGCAGGGGGAAACAGCTACTGATAGATAGGGGGCGCCCTACCTACTCATCTATTACTATAGATGCCATTGGTCTCCATTACCTGATGTGCCGCCGGGGGGGGGGGGGGGGGGGGTGGCTTGTGGTTGCTCCCTAAATCCTCCCCCTTTGCATCCTCATGGGCAAATCACAAGTGCTGCCCCCTGCTGTTACCTGTGTATCTAACCCTGTATCTAAGCCTGTCTTATATGTACATGGGGGTGGCGCTGTTACATTGTTCCCTATGAAAAAGTAGTCACTTATTTTACTGGTTGAAAGTGGTACTACAACTAGACTGCGGCTCAATCTATGAAAGGCTCAGTGAGATGGGGGCGGGGTATGTAATGTCCCCCAGCAGCACAGAGGATTTCAGGAGGAGAGAGAAGGGATCATCTATGAGGCAGCGACTGTAAAGTGTCCTTCTAACTAACCAAAAAGTGAGTGAGGACGGTGAGATTTGCATGCTGCGATATATATATGTACCGGGGTGGATATTTGCTATTATATATGATGGATATGATATGGCGATATTTATTAGAAGATCCCAGGAGAGATTATACAGGTATGTGCTATTTATTTGTTTTTGTCTCACACGTTTTGTGTCAATAAAGATTGTTGTAACTTTTTGTATAATTTTGGGTTTGGCGTCTCTCGTACACTTCGGCTCAGTTCACATTTGCTCTTGTTGTAATGGTTTCCGCCCGGTGTTCGCCGTTTCTCTCGTAATTACATCAGAGACGAGTTCTTTGTGCAGGACTTTTCTCGCCGCTGATGGTTGGCGGTTTCTTCTGCGGATTTGTCACTTTTTTCTCTGTTTTTCGTGCACTTTGCGCACATGGGACGGCCCTCAGACCTTTATAATACGGTTTATGTTTAGTCAGCGACAGATTCAGCGCGGCCGCTCCTCACCGTATATACAGCATATGCCAATCAGCCGCGGCGGCGGTAGTGCGGTGTCCTGCTGACGTCTCCCACCGCTATACCATGTCTATATCATTACCTAATGTAAAGGAAATGTCAGGCCTGCTGTGACTACACTGGGGAGCCGCAGTCACTACCGCCTAGTGGTGAGTCCAGTCATTGCAGGCTGCTGGCAAACCACAGTTACTACCGCCTAGTGGTGAGTCCAGTCATTACCGCCTAGTGGTGAGTCCAGTCATTACCGCCTAGTGGTGAGTCCAGTCATTGCAGGCTGCTGGCAAACCACAGTTACTACCGCCTAGTAGTGAGTCCAGTCATTACCGCCTAGTGGTGAGTCCAGTCATTACCGCCTAGTGGTGAGTCCAGTCATTACCGCCTAGTGGTGAGTCCAGTCATTACCGCCTAGTGGTGAGTCCAGTCATTACCGCCTAGTGGTGAGTCCAGTCATTACCGCCTAGTGGTGAGTCCAGTCATTGCAGGCTGCTGGCAAACCACAGTTACTACCGCCTAGTGGTGAGTCCAGTCATTACCGCCTAGTGGTGAGTCCAGTCATTACCGCCTAGTGGTGAGTCCAGTCATTGCAGGCTGCTGGCAAACCACAGTTACTACCGCCTAGTGGTGAGTCCAGTCATTACCGCCTAGTGGTGAATCCAGTCATTACCGCCTAGTGGTGAGTCCAGTCATTACCGCCTAGTGGTGAATCCAGTCATTACCGCCTAGTGGTGAGTCCAGTCATTACCGCCTAGTGGTGAGTCCAGTCATTACCGCCTAGTGGTGAGTCCAGTCATTACCGCCTAGTGGTGAATCCAGTCATTACCGCCTAGTGGTGAGTCCAGTCATTACCGCCTAGTGGTGAGTCCAGTCATTGCAGGCTGCTGGCAAACCACAGTTACTACCGCCTAGTAGTGAGTCCAGTCATTACCGCCTAGTGGTGAGTCCAGTCATTACCGCCTAGTGGTGAGTCCAGTCATTGCAGGCTGCTGGCAAACCACAGTTACTACCGCCTAGTGGTGAGTCCAGTCATTACCGCCTAGTGGTGAATCCAGTCATTACCGCCTAGTGGTGAGTCCAGTCATTACCGCCTAGTGGTGAATCCAGTCATTACCGCCTAGTGGTGAGTCCAGTCATTACCGCCTAGTGGTGAGTCCAGTCATTACCGCCTAGTGGTGAGTCCAGTCATTACCGCCTAGTGGTGAATCCAGTCATTACCGCCTAGTGGTGAGTCCAGTCATTACCGCCTAGTGGTGAGTCCAGTCATTGCAGGCTGCTGGCAAACCACAGTTACTACCGCCTAGTGGTGAGTCCAGTCATTACCGCCTAGTGGTGAATCCAGTCATTACCGCCTAGTGGTGAGTCCAGTCATTACCGCCTAGTGGTGAATCCAGTCATTACCGCCTAGTGGTGAGTCCAGTCATTACCGCCTAGTGGTGAGTCCAGTCATTACCGCCTAGTGGTGAATCCAGTCATTACCGCCTAGTGGTGAGTCCAGTCATTACCGCCTAGTGGTGAGTCCAGTCATTACCGCCTAGTGGTGAATCCAGTCATTACCGCCTAGTGGTGAGTCCAGTCATTGCAGGCTGCTGGCAAACCACAGTTACTACCGCCTAGTAGTGAGTCCAGTCATTACCGCCTAGTGGTGAGTCTGGTCATTACCGCCTAGTGGTGAGTTCGGTCATTACTGCCTAGTGGTGAGTCCAGTCATTACCGCCTAGTGGTGAGTCCAGTCATTACCGCCTAGTAGTGAGTCCAGTCATTACCGCCTAGTGGTGAGTCTAGTCATTACCGCCTAGTGGCGAGTCCAGTCATTACCGCCTAGTGGCGAGTCCAGTCATTACCGCCTAGTGGTGAGTCCAGTCAATACCGCCTAGTGGTGAGTCCAGTCAATACCGCCTAGTGGTGAGCCCAATCACTACCGCCTAGTGGTGAGTCCAGTCATTACCACCTAGTGGTGAGTCCAGTCATTACCGCCTAGTGGTGAGTCCAGTCAATACCGCCTAGTGGTGAGTCCAATCACTACCGCCTAGTGGTGAGTCCAGTCATTACCGCCTAGTGGTGAGTCCAGTCATTACCACCTAGTGGTGAGTCCAGTCATTACCGCCTAGTGGTGAGTCCAGTCAATACCGCCTAGTGGTGAGTCCAATCACTACCGCCTAGTGGTGAGTCCAGTCATTACCACCTAGTGGTGAGTCCAGTCATTACCGCCTAGTGGTGAGTCCAGTCAATACCGCCTAGTGGTGAGTCCAGTCATTACCGCCTAGTGGTGAGTCCAGTCATTACCGCCTAGTGGCAAACTGCAGTCATTACCGCCTAGTAGGGAGTCCAGTTATAACAGCTTGGTGGTGAACCACAGTTTCAGCCACTACCGCCTAGTGGTAAGTTGGGGTCATTGCCTCCAGGTGGCGAGCCGCCATTAAAATCACGTATGGAGTGTAGCGCTACAACGAAGGGCTCACTATTCTCAGCCAACCGCAGGGAGTCATGGGGAACCCTGCCATGTTGAGTGAGTATTGTCTGGTTCTTTGGAAGTTGCGTTGTGATCGGAGGTCCATGGAGTGTCCTGTCTTCTTCTCTTGGCATCTTCTGGGTGATGTGAGTGGCCCCATCACAGGCCTCAGCACTGACCCAACACCAATGACGTCTCTTAGAAGGCCGGACACCATGGCGGAGCGCTGGAGAAGTGAGGGAAGGCAAGAGTCCGGAATATGAAGAAACTCCAGAGTATAATAATCATTCATGGTGGGTAAATGCCAAAAATTATGGACCCAAATTTTTGGAAAATTGGTACCAAGTCCTCATTGTTATGCCGTGGTTCGCTCCTCTCTCCTGCTGCCCCGCCTGTTACTATGGCGTCACAGAAATCTGTCTCTACGTGACGTGGCCACTGAGCGGTCGCTCGCAGTTATAATTCACCGTACGCAGTTGTCCGCTCTGACACGTTAGCTGGTCGTTGTACCGGTTCCGGTTTTCCTTATCTTCTCCTTTGATTCTTTCTTTATCAGCCATTTCTGTCCACAACGCTGTTCCAGAAAATCCCACAAGGTGGCGGTATATGAAATCCTGGCTCCAGCTATTACAGCACCAATGACAAGGCGGCGCTCCGAGTCACTGCGATCACTGGATTCTCCCGTGTGATGGGGATTCACACCGAAACTGATCCACAGAAATCTGCTCTCAGGGGTTACAGGACATTGTGTGGCGGTGATACATAAGACATGTACAGTATATTAGTTGAGCAGTGTATGACGGTGATACATACGCCATGTATAGTATATTAGTTGAGTTCATATAATACCATTCTCTGACCATGCTTTGTAGTGCAGAGGTCACAGGGCAGGAGGTCCGGCGCCTCTTTTATCACCTGCCAGTTCCTGAGGTTGGGGTGTGAGGCCCCTTTGCCACTAGGGGGCTCTCTTCAGTCTATTTGTTCCGTTCCCCCTGCCCATAGACCCTGGTATGTTCTCTGGTTCCTATGACGTGCCGCCGGGTTCTTCTTCCTTCCAAACCCAAACCCAGCGGCTGAGCCTGTGCGGTACAGAGGAGCAATCGCTGGGTCTGTAGTTGTCGGCTCACCCCACCAGGGAGGTCTCATAGAGGTCTCCTATCCTGTGTGATACTGTATACTGAGCTGTGTATCTAATCCCATCCTGTGTGATACTGTATACTGAGCTGTGTATCTAATCCTATCCTGTGTGATACTGTATACTGAGCTGTGTATCTAATCCCATCCTGTGTGATACTGTATACTGAGCTGTGTATCTAATCCCATCCTGTGTGATACTGTATACTGAGCTGTGTATCTAATCCCATCCTGTGTGATACTGTATACTGAGCTGTGTATCTAATCCTATCCTGTGTGATACTGTATACTGAGCTGTATCTAATCCTATCCTGTGTGATACTGTATACTGAGCCGTGTATCTAATCCTATCCTGTGTGATACTGTATACTGAGCTGTGTATCTAATCCTATCCTGTGTGATACTGTATACTGAGCTGTGTATCTAATCCTCTCCTGTGTGATACTGTATACTGAGCTGTGTATCTAATCCCATCCTGTGTGATACTGTATACTGAGCTGTGTATCTAATCCCATCCTGTGTGATACTGTATAATGAGCTGTGTATCTAATCCTATCCTGTGTGATACTGTATACTGAGCTGTGTATCTAATCCTATCCTGTGTGATACTGTATACTGAGCTGTGTATCTAATCCTATCCTGTGTGATACTGTATACTGAGCTATGTATCTAATCCTATCCTGTGTGATACTGTATACTGAGCTGTGTATCTAATCCCATCCTGTGTGATACTGTATACTGAGCTGTATCTAATCCCATCCTGTGTGATACTGTATACTGAGCTGTGTATCTAATCCTATCCTGTGTGATACTGTATACTGAGCTGTGTATCTAATCCTATCCTGTGTGATACTGTATACTGAGCTGTGTATCTAATCCCATCCTGTGTGATACTGTATACTGAGCTGTGTATCTAATCCTATCCTGTGTGATACTGTATACTGAGCTGTATCTAATCCTATCCTGTGTGATACTGTATACTGAGCTGTGTATCTAATCCTATCCTGTGTGATACTGTATACTGAGCTGTGTATCTAATCCTATCCTGTGTGATACTGTATACTGAGCTGTGTATCTAATCCTATCCTGTGTGATACTGTATACTGAGCTGTGTATCTAATCCTATCCTGTGTGATACTGTATACTGAGCTGTGTATCTAATCCCATCCTGTGTGATACTGTATACTGAGCCGTGTATCTAATCCTATCCTGTGTGATACTGTATACTGAGCTGTGTATCTAATCCTATCCTGTTTGATACTGTATACTGAGCTGTGTATCTAATCCTATCCTGTGTGATACTGTATACTGAGATGTATCTAATCCTATCCTGTGTGATACTGTATACTGAGCTGTGTATCTAATCCTATCCTGTGTGATACTGTATACTGAGCCGTGTATCTAATCCTATCCTGTTTGATACTGTATACTGAGCTGTGTATCTAATCCTATCCTGTGTGATACTGTATACTGAGCCGTGTATCTAATCCTATCCTGTGTGATACTGTATACTGAGCGGTGTATCTAATCCTATCCTGTGTGATACTGTATACTGAGCGGTGTATCTAATCCTATCCTGTGTGATACTGTATACTGAGCGGTGTATCTAATCCTATCCTGTGTGATACTGTATACTGAGCCGTGTATCTAATCCTATCCTGTGTGATACTGTATACTGAGCCGTGTATCTAATCCTATCCTGTGTGATACTGTATACTGAGCCGTGTATCTAATCCTATCCTGTGTGATACTGTATACTGAGCCGTGTATCTAATCCTATCCTGTGTGATACTGTATACTGAGCCGTGTATCTAATCCTATCCTTTGTGATACTGTATACTGAGCTGTATCTAATCCTATCCTGTGTGATACTGTATACTGAGCTGTGTATCTAATCCTATCCTGTGTGATACTGTATACTGAGCTGTGTATCTAATCCTATCCAGTGTGGTACTGTATACTGAGCTGTGTATCTAATCCTATCCTGTGTGATACTGTATACTGAGCTGTGTATCTAATCCTATCCTGTGTGATACTGTATACTGAGCTGTGTATCTAATCCTATCCTGTGTGATACTGTATACTGAGCTGTGTATCTAATCCTATCCTGTGTGATACTGTATACTGAGCTGTGTATCTAATCCTATCCTGTGTGATACTGTATACTGAGCTGTGTATCTAATCCTCTCCTGTGTGGTACTGTATACTGAGCTGTGTATCTAATCCTATTCTGTGTGATACTGTATACTGAGCTGTGTATCTAATCCTCTCCTGTGTGATACTGTATACTGAGCTGTGTATCTAATCCTATCCTGTGTGATACTGTATACTGAGCCGTGTATCTAATCCCATCCTGTGTGATACTGTATACTGAGCCGTGTATCTAATCCTATCCTGTGTGATATTGTATACTGAGCGGTGTATCTAATCCTATCCTGTGTGAAACTGTATACTGAGCGGTGTATCTAATCCTATCCTGTGTGATACTGTATACTGAGCCGTGTATCTAATCCTATCCTGTGTGATACTGTATACTGAGCCGTGTATCTAATCCTATCCTGTGTGATACTGTATACTGAGCCGTGTATCTAATCCTATCCTTTGTGATACTGTATACTGAGCTGTATCTAATCCTATCCTGTGTGATACTGTATACTGAGCTGTGTATCTAATCCTATCCTGTGTGATACTGTATACTGAGCTGTGTATCTAATCCTATCCAGTGTGGTACTGTATACTGAGCTGTGTATCTAATCCTATCCTGTGTGATACTGTATACTGAGCTGTGTATCTAATCCTATCCTGTGTGATACTGTATACTGAGCTGTGTATCTAATCCTATCCTGTGTGATACTGTATACTGAGCTGTGTATCTAATCCTATCCTGTGTGATACTGTATACTGAGCTGTATCTAATCCTATCCTGTGTGATACTGTATACTGAGCTGTGTATCTAATCCTATCCTGTGTGATACTGTATACTGAGCCGTGTATCTAATCCTATCCTGTGTGATATTGTATACTGAGCGGTGTATCTAATCCTATCCTGTGTGATACTGTATACTGAGCGGTGTATCTAATCCTATCCTGTGTGATACTGTATACTGAGCCGTGTATCTAATCCTATCCTGTGTGATACTGTATACTGAGCCGTGTATCTAATCCTATCCTGTGTGATACTGTATACTGAGCCGTGTATCTAATCCTATCCTTTGTGATACTGTATACTGAGCTGTATCTAATCCTATCCTGTGTGATACTGTATACTGAGCTGTGTATCTAATCCTATCCTGTGTGATACTGTATACTGAGCTGTGTATCTAATCCTATCCAGTGTGGTACTGTATACTGAGCTGTGTATCTAATCCTATCCTGTGTGATACTGTATACTGAGCTGTGTATCTAATCCTATCCTGTGTGATACTGTATACTGAGCTGTGTATCTAATCCTATCCTGTGTGATACTGTATACTGAGCTGTGTATCTAATCCTCTCCTGTGTGGTACTGTATACTGAGCTGTGTATCTAATCCTATTCTGTGTGATACTGTATACTGAGCTGTGTATCTAATCCTCTCCTGTGTGATACTGTATACTGAGCTGTGTATCTAATCCTATCCTGTGTGATACTGTATACTGAGCCGTGTATCTAATCCCATCCTGTGTGATACTGTATACTGAGCCGTGTATCTAATCCTATCCTGTGTGATATTGTATACTGAGCGGTGTATCTAATCCTATCCTGTGTGAAACTGTATACTGAGCGGTGTATCTAATCCTATCCTGTGTGATACTGTATACTGAGCCGTGTATCTAATCCTATCCTGTGTGATACTGTATACTGAGCCGTGTATCTAATCCTATCCTGTGTGATACTGTATACTGAGCCGTGTATCTAATCCTATCCTTTGTGATACTGTATACTGAGCTGTATCTAATCCTATCCTGTGTGATACTGTATACTGAGCTGTGTATCTAATCCTATCCTGTGTGATACTGTATACTGAGCTGTGTATCTAATCCTATCCAGTGTGGTACTGTATACTGAGCTGTGTATCTAATCCTATCCTGTGTGATACTGTATACTGAGCTGTGTATCTAATCCTATCCTGTGTGATACTGTATACTGAGCTGTGTATCTAATCCTATCCTGTGTGATACTGTATACTGAGCTGTGTATCTAATCCTATCCTGTGTGATACTGTATACTGAGCTGTGTATCTAATCCTATCCTGTGTGATACTGTATACTGAGCTGTGTATCTAATCCTCTCCTGTGTGGTACTGTATACTGAGCTGTGTATCTAATCCTATTCTGTGTGATACTGTATACTGAGCTGTGTATCTAATCCTCTCCTGTGTGATACTGTATACTGAGCTGTGTATCTAATCCTATCCTGTGTGATACTGTATACTGAGCTGTGTATCTAATCCTATCCTGTGTGATACTGTATACTGAGCTGTGTATCTAATCCTATCCTGTGTGATACTGTATACTGAGCTGTATCTAATCCTATCCTGTGTGATACTGTATACTGAGCTGTGTATCTAATCCTATCCTGTGTGATACTGTATACTGAGCCGTGTATCTAATCCTATCCTGTGTGATATTGTATACTGAGCGGTGTATCTAATCCTATCCTGTGTGATACTGTATACTGAGCGGTGTATCTAATCCTATCCTGTGTGATACTGTATACTGAGCCGTGTATCTAATCCTATCCTGTGTGATACTGTATACTGAGCCGTGTATCTAATCCTATCCTGTGTGATACTGTATACTGAGCCGTGTATCTAATCCTATCCTTTGTGATACTGTATACTGAGCTGTATCTAATCCTATCCTGTGTGATACTGTATACTGAGCTGTGTATCTAATCCTATCCTGTGTGATACTGTATACTGAGCTGTGTATCTAATCCTATCCAGTGTGGTACTGTATACTGAGCTGTGTATCTAATCCTATCCTGTGTGATACTGTATACTGAGCTGTGTATCTAATCCTATCCTGTGTGATACTGTATACTGAGCTGTGTATCTAATCCTATCCTGTGTGATACTGTATACTGAGCTGTGTATCTAATCCTATCCTGTGTGATACTGTATACTGAGCTGTGTATCTAATCCTATCCTGTGTGATACTGTATACTGAGCTGTGTATCTAATCCTCTCCTGTGTGGTACTGTATACTGAGCTGTGTATCTAATCCTATTCTGTGTGATACTGTATACTGAGCTGTGTATCTAATCCTATCCTGTGTGATACTGTATACTGAGCTGTGTATCTAATCCTCTCCTGTGTGGTACTGTATACTGAGCTGTGTATCTAATCCTATTCTGTGTGATACTGTATACTGAGCTGTGTATCTAATCCTCTCCTGTGTGATACTGTATACTGAGCTGTGTATCTAATCCTATCCTGTGTGATACTGTATACTGAGCTGTGTATCTAATCCTATCCTGTGTGATACTGTATACTGAGCTGTGTATCTAATCCTATCCTGTGTGATACTGTATACTGAGCTGTATCTAATCCTATCCTGTGTGATACTGTATACTGAGCTGTGTATCTAATCCTATCCTGTGTGATACTGTATACTGAGCTGTATCTAATCCTATCCTGTGTGATACTGTATACTGAGCTGTGTATCTAATCCTATCCTGTGTGATACTGTATACTGAGCTGTGTATCTAATCCTATCCTGTGTGATACTGTATACTGAGCTGTATCTAATCCTATCCTGTGTGAGACTGTCTGCTGAGCTGTGTATCTAATCCTATCCTGTGATACTGTATACTGAGCTGTGTATCTAATCCTATCCTGTGTGATACTGTATACTGAGCTGTGTATCTAATCCTATCCTGTGTGGTACTGTATACTGAGCTGTGTATCTAATCCTATCCTGTGTGATACTGTATACTGAGCTGTGTATCTAATCCCATCCTGTGTGATACTGTATACTGAGCCGTGTATCTAATCCTATCCTGTGTGATATTGTATACTGAGCCGTGTATCTAATCCTATCCTGTGTGATACTGTATACTGAGCGGTGTATCTAATCCTATCCTGTGTGATACTGTATACTGAGCCGTGTATCTAATCCTATCCTGTGTGATACTGTATACTGAGCCGTGTATCTAATCCTATCCTGTGTGATACTGTATACTGAGCCGTGTATCTAATCCTATCCTGTGTGATACTGTATACTGAGCGGTGTATCTAATCCTATCCTGTGTGATACTGTATACTGAGCCGTGTATCTAATCCTATCCTGTGTGATACTGTATACTGAGCTGTGTATCTAATCCCATCCTGTGTGATACTGTTTACTGAGCTGTGTATCTAATCCTTTCCTGTGTGATACTGTCTGCTGAGCTGTGTATCTAATCCTATCCTGTGATACTGTATACTGAGCTGTGTATCTAATCCTATCCTGTGTGATACTGTATACTGAGCTGTATCTAATCCTATCCTGTGTGATACTGTATACTGAGCTGTGTATCTAATCCTATCCTGTGTGATTCTGTATACTGAGCTGTGTATCTAATCCTATCCAGTGTGGTACTGTATACTGAGCTGTGTATCTAATCCTATCCTGTGTGATACTGTATACTGAGCTGTGTATCTAATCCTATCCTGTGTGATACTGTATACTGAGCTGTGTATCTAATCCTCTCCTGTGTGATACTGTATACTGAGCTGTGTATCTAATCCTCTCCTGTGTGATACTGTATACTGAGCTGTATCTAATCCTATCCTGTGTGATACTGTATACTGAGCTGTGTATCTAATCCTATCCTGTGTGATACTGTATACTGAGCCGTGTATCTAATCCTATCCTTTGTGATACTGTATACTGAGCTGTATCTAATCCTATCCTGTGTGATACTGTATACTGAGCTGTGTATCTAATCCTATCCTGTGTGATACTGTATACTGAGCTGTGTATCTAATCCTATCCAGTGTGGTACTGTATACTGAGCTGTGTATCTAATCCTATCCTGTGTGATACTGTATACTGAGCTGTGTATCTAATCCTATCCTGTGTGATACTGTATACTGAGCTGTGTATCTAATCCTATCCTGTATACTGAGCTGTGTATCTAATCCTATCCTGTGTGATACTGTATACTGAGCTGTGTATCTAATCCTATCCTGTGTGATACTGTATACTGAGCTGTGTATCTAATCCTCTCCTGTGTGGTACTGTATACTGAGCTGTGTATCTAATCCTATTCTGTGTGATACTGTATACTGAGCTGTGTATCTAATCCTCTCCTGTGTGATACTGTATACTGAGCTGTGTATCTAATCCTATCCTGTGTGATACTGTATACTGAGCTGTGTATCTAATCCTATCCTGTGTGATACTGTATACTGAGCTGTGTATCTAATCCTATCCTGTGTGATACTGTATACTGAGCTGTATCTAATCCTATCCTGTGTGATACTGTATACTGAGCTGTGTATCTAATCCTATCCTGTGTGATACTGTATACTGAGCTGTATCTAATCCTATCCTGTGTGATACTGTATACTGAGCTGTGTATCTAATCCTATCCTGTGTGATACTGTATACTGAGCTGTGTATCTAATCCTATCCTGTGTGATACTGTATACTGAGCTGTATCTAATCCTATCCTGTGTGAGACTGTCTGCTGAGCTGTGTATCTAATCCTATCCTGTGATACTGTATACTGAGCTGTGTATCTAATCCTATCCTGTGTGATACTGTATACTGAGCTGTGTATCTAATCCTATCCTGTGTGGTACTGTATACTGAGCTGTGTATCTAATCCTATCCTGTGTGATACTGTATACTGAGCGGTGTATCTAATCCTATCCTGTGTGATACTGTATACTGAGCCGTGTATCTAATCCTATCCTGTGTGATACTGTATACTGAGCCGTGTATCTAATCCTATCCTGTGTGATACTGTATACTGAGCCGTGTATCTAATCCTATCCTGTGTGATACTGTATACTGAGCGGTGTATCTAATCCTATCCTGTGTGATACTGTATACTGAGCCGTGTATCTAATCCTATCCTGTGTGATACTGTATACTGAGCTGTGTATCTAATCCCATCCTGTGTGATACTGTTTACTGAGCTGTGTATCTAATCCTTTCCTGTGTGATACTGTCTGCTGAGCTGTGTATCTAATCCTATCCTGTGATACTGTATACTGAGCTGTGTATCTAATCCTATCCTGTGTGATACTGTATACTGAGCTGTGTATCTAATCCTATCCTGTGTGATACTGTATACTGAGCTGTGTATCTAATCCTATCCTGTGTGATACTGTATACTGAGCTGTATCTAATCCTATCCTGTGTGAGACTGTCTGCTGAGCTGTGTATCTAATCCTATCCTGTGATACTGTATACTGAGCTGTGTATCTAATCCTATCCTGTGTGATACTGTATACTGAGCTGTGTATCTAATCCTATCCTGTGTGGTACTGTATACTGAGCTGTGTATCTAATCCTATCCTGTGTGATACTGTATACTGAGCTGTGTATCTAATCCCATCCTGTGTGATACTGTATACTGAGCCGTGTATCTAATCCTATCCTGTGTGATACTGTATACTGAGCCGTGTATCTAATCCTATCCTGTGTGATACTGTATACTGAGCGGTGTATCTAATCCTATCCTGTGTGATACTGTATACTGAGCGGTGTATCTAATCCTATCCTGTGTGATACTGTATACTGAGCGGTGTATCTAATCCTATCCTGTGTGATACTGTATACTGAGCCGTGTATCTAATCCTATCCTGTGTGATACTGTATACTGAGCTGTGTATCTAATCCCATCCTGTGTGATACTGTTTACTGAGCTGTGTATCTAATCCTTTCCTGTGTGATACTGTCTGCTGAGCTGTGTATCTAATCCTATCCTGTGATACTGTATACTGAGCTGTGTATCTAATCCTCTCCTGTGTGATACTGTATACTGAGCTGTGTATCTAATCCTCTCCTGTGTGATACTGTATACTGAGCTGTATCTAATCCTATCCTGTGTGATACTGTATACTGAGCTGTGTATCTAATCCTCTCCTGTGTGATACTGTATACTGAGCTGTGTATCTAATCCTATCCTGTGTGATACTGTATACTGAGCTGTGTATCTAATCCTATCCTGTGTGATACTGTATACTGAGCTGTGTATCTAATCCTATCCTGTGTGATACTGTATACTGAGCTGGGTATCTAATCCTATCCTGTGTGATACTGTATACTGAGCTGTATCTAATCCTATCCTTTGTGATACTGTATACTGAGCCGTGTATCTAATCCTATCCTGTGTGATACTGTATACTGAGCCGTGTATCTAATCCTATCCTGTGTGATACTGTATACTGAGCCGTGTATCTAATCCTATCCTGTTTGATACTGTATACTGAGCTGTGTATCTAATCCTATCCTTTGTGATACTGTATACTGAGCCGTGTATCTAATCCTATCCTGTGTGATACTGTATACTGAGCCGTGTATCTAATCCTATCCTGTGTGATACTGTATACTGAGCCGTGTATCTAATCCTATCCTGTTTGATACTGTATACTGAGCTGTGTATCTAATCCTATCCTGTGTGATACTGTATACTGAGCCGTGTATCTAATCCTATCCTGTGTGATACTGTATACTGAGCTGTGTATCTAATCCCATCCTGTGTGATACTGTATACTGAGCTGTGTTTCTAATCCTATCCTGTGTGATACTGTATACTGAGCTGGGTATCTAATCCTATCCTGTGTGATACTGTATACTGAGCCGTGTATCTAATCCCATCCTGTGTGATACTGTATACTGAGCCGTGTTTCTAATCCTATCCTGTGTGATACTGTATACTGAGCCGTGTATCTAATCCTATCCTGTGTGATACTGTATACTGAGCCGTGTATCTAATCCTATCCTGTTTGATACTGTATACTGAGCTGTGTATCTAATCCTATCCTGTGTGATACTGTATACTGAGCCGTGTATCTAATCCTATCCTGTGTGATACTGTATACTGAGCTGTGTATCTAATCCCATCCTGTGTGATACTGTTTGCTGAGCTGTGTATCTAATCCTTTCCTGTGTGATACTGTCTGCTGAGCTGTGTATCTAATCCTATCCTGTGATACTGTATACTGAGCTGTGTATCTAATCCTCTCCTGTGTGATACTGTATACTGAGCTGTGTATCTAATCCTCTCCTGTGTGATACTGTATACTGAGCTGTATCTAATCCTATCCTGTGTGATACTGTATACTGAGCTGTGTATCTAATCCTCTCCTGTGTGATACTGTATACTGAGCTGTGTATCTAATCCTATCCTGTGTGATACTGTATACTGAGCTGTGTATCTAATCCTATCCTGTGTGATACTGTATACTGAGCTGTGTATCTAATCCTATCCTGTGTGATACTGTATACTGAGCTGGGTATCTAATCCTATCCTGTGTGATACTGTATACTGAGCTGTATCTAATCCTATCCTTTGTGATACTGTATACTGAGCCGTGTATCTAATCCTATCCTGTGTGATACTGTATACTGAGCCGTGTATCTAATCCTATCCTGTGTGATACTGTATACTGAGCCGTGTATCTAATCCTATCCTGTTTGATACTGTATACTGAGCTGTGTATCTAATCCTATCCTTTGTGATACTGTATACTGAGCCGTGTATCTAATCCTATCCTGTGTGATACTGTATACTGAGCCGTGTATCTAATCCTATCCTGTGTGATACTGTATACTGAGCCGTGTATCTAATCCTATCCTGTTTGATACTGTATACTGAGCTGTGTATCTAATCCTATCCTGTGTGATACTGTATACTGAGCCGTGTATCTAATCCTATCCTGTGTGATACTGTATACTGAGCTGTGTATCTAATCCCATCCTGTGTGATACTGTATACTGAGCTGTGTTTCTAATCCTATCCTGTGTGATACTGTATACTGAGCTGGGTATCTAATCCTATCCTGTGTGATACTGTATACTGAGCTGGGTATCTAATCCTATCCTGTGTGATACTGTATACTGAGCCGTGTATCTAATCCCATCCTGTGTGATACTGTATACTGAGCCGTGTATCTAATCCTATCCTGTGTGATATTGTATACTGAGCCGTGTATCTAATCCTATCCTGTGTGATACTGTATACTGAGCGGTGTATCTAATCCTATCCTGTGTGATACTGTATACTGAGCGGTGTATCTAATCCTATCCTGTGTGATACTGTATACTGAGCCGTGTATCTAATCCTATCCTGTGTGATACTGTATACTGAGCCGTGTATCTAATCCTATCCTGTGTGATACTGTATACTGAGCTGTATCTAATCCTATCCTGTGTGATACTGTATACTGAGCCGTGTATCTAATCCTATCCTGTGTGATACTGTATACTGAGCTGTATCTAATCCTATCCTGTGTGATACTGTATACTGAGCTGTGTATCTAATCCTATCCTGTGTGATACTGTATACTGAGCTGTGTATCTAATCCTGTCCTGTGTGATACTGTATACTGAGCTGTGTATCTAATTCTATCCTGTGTGATACTGTATACTGAGCCGTGTATCTAATCCTATCCTGTGTGATACTGTATACTGAGCCGTGTATCTAATCCTATCCTGTGTGATACTGTATACTGAGCTGTATCTAATCCTATCCTGTGTGATACTGTATACTGAGCTGTGTATCTAATCCCATCCTGTGTGATACTGTTTACTGAGCTGTGTATCTAATCCTTTCCTGTGTGATACTGTATACTGAGCTGTATCTAATCCTATCCTGTGTGATACTGTATACTGAGATGTGTATCTAATCCTATCCTGTGTGATACTGTATACTGAGCTGTGTTTCTAATCCTATCCTGTGTGATACTGTATACTGAGCTGGGTATCTAATCCTATCCTGTGTGATACTGTATACTGATCTGTGTATCTAATCCTATCCTGTGTGATACTGTATACTGAGCCGTGTATCTAATCCCATCCTGTGTGATACTGTATACTGAGCCGTGTATCTAATCCTATCCTGTGTGATATTGTATACTGAGCCGTGTATCTAATCCTATCCTGTGTGATACTGTATACTGAGCGGTGTATCTAATCCTATCCTGTGTGATACTGTATACTGAGCGGTGTATCTAATCCTATCCTGTGTGATACTGTATACTGAGCCGTGTATCTAATCCTATCCTGTGTGATACTGTATACTGAGCCGTGTATCTAATCCTATCCTGTGTGATACTGTATACTGAGCTGTATCTAATCCTATCCTGTGTGATACTGTATACTGAGCCGTGTATCTAATCCTATCCTGTGTGATACTGTATACTGAGCTGTATCTAATCCTATCCTGTGTGATACTGTATACTGAGCTGTGTATCTAATCCTATCCTGTGTGATACTGTATACTGAGCTGTGTATCTAATCCTGTCCTGTGTGATACTGTATACTGAGCTGTGTATCTAATTCTATCCTGTGTGATACTGTATACTGAGCCGTGTATCTAATCCTATCCTGTGTGATACTGTATACTGAGCCGTGTATCTAATCCTATCCTGTGTGATACTGTATACTGAGCTGTATCTAATCCTATCCTGTGTGATACTGTATACTGAGCTGTGTATCTAATCCCATCCTGTGTGATACTGTTTACTGAGCTGTGTATCTAATCCTTTCCTGTGTGATACTGTATACTGAGCTGTATCTAATCCTATCCTGTGTGATACTGTATACTGAGCTGTGTATCTAATCCTATCCTGTGTGATACTGTATACTGAGCTGTGTATCTAATCCTCTCCTGTGTGATACTGTATACTGAGCTGTGTATCTAATCCTATCCTGTGTGATACTGTATACTGAGCTGTATCTAATCCTATCCTGTGTGATACTGTATACTGAGCTGTATCTAATCCTATCCTGTGTGATACTGTATACTGAGCTGTGTATCTAATCCTCTCCTGTGTGATACTGTATACTGAGCTGTGTATCTAATCCTATCCTGTGTGATACTGTATACTGAGCTGGGTATCTAATCCTATCCTGTGTGATACTGTATACTGAGCTGTATCTAATCCTATCCTGTGTGATACTGTATACTGAGCTGGGTATCTAATCCTATCCTGTGTGATACTGTATACTGAGCTGTGTATCTAATCCTATCCTGTGTGATACTGTATACTGAGCTGGGTATCTAATCCTATCCTGTGTGATACTGTATACTGAGCTGTATCTAATCCTATCCTGTGTGATACTGTATACTGAGCCGTGTATCTAATCCTATCCTGTGTGATACTGTATACTGAGCCGTGTATCTAATCCTATCCTGTGTGATACTGTATACTGAGCCGTGTATCTAATCCTATCCTGTTTGATACTGTATACTGAGCTGTGTATCTAATCCTATCCTGTGTGATACTGTATACTGAGCTGTGTATCTAATCCTATCCTGTGTGATACTGTATACTGAGCTGTATCTAATCCTATCCTGTGTGATACTGTATACTGAGCCGTGTATCTAATCCTATCCTGTGTGATACTGTATACTGAGCCGTGTATCTAATCCTATCCTGTGTGATACTGTATACTGAGCCGTGTATCTAATCCTATCCTGTGTGATACTGTATACTGAGCCGTGTATCTAATCCTATCCTGTGTGATACTGTATACTGAGCTGTGTATCTAATCCCATCCTGTGTGATACTGTATACTGAGCTGTGTTTCTAATCCTATCCTGTGTGATACTGTATACTGAGCCGTGTATCTAATCCTATCCTGTGTGATACTGTATACTGAGCTGTGTTTCTAATCCTATCCTGTGTGATACTGTATACTGAGCCGTGTATCTAATCCTATCCTGTTTGATACTGTATACTGAGCTGTGTATCTAATCCTATCCTGTGTGAAACTGTATACTGAGCTGTGTATCTAATCCTATCCTGTGTGATACTGTATACTGAGCTGTGTATCTAATCCTATCCTGTGTGATACTGTATACTGAGCTGTGTATCTAATCCTATCCTGTGTGATACTGTATACTGAGCTGTATCTAATCCTATCCTGTGTGATACTGTATACTGAGCCGTGTATCTAATCCTATCCTGTGTGATACTGTATACTGAGCCGTGTATCTAATCCTATCCTGTGTGATACTGTATACTGAGCCGTGTATCTAATCCTATCCTGTTTGATACTGTATACTGAGCTGTGTATCTAATCCTATCCTGTGTGATACTGTATACTGAGCTGTGTATCTAATCCTATCCTGTGTGATACTGTATACTGAGCTGTGTATCTAATCCTATCCTGTGTGATACTGTATACTGAGCTGTGTATCTAATCCTATCCTGTGTGATACTGTATACTGAGCTGTGTATCTAATCCTCTCCTGTGTGATACTGTATACTGAGCCGTGTATCTAATCCTCTCCTGTGTGATACTGTATACTGAGCCGTGTATCTAATCCTATCCTGTGTGATACTGTATACTGAGCCGTGTATCTAATCCTATCCTGTGTGATACTGTATACTGAGCTGTGTATCTAATCCTATCCTGTGTGATACTGTATACTGAGCTGGGTATCTAATCCTATCCTGTGTGATACTGTATACTGAGCTGTATCTAATCCTATCCTGTGTGATACTGTATACTGAGCCGTGTATCTAATCCTATCCTGTGTGATACTGTATACTGAGCCGTGTATCTAATCCTATCCTGTTTGATACTGTATACTGAGCTGTATCTAATCCTATCCTGTGTGATACTGTATACTGAGCTGTGTATCTAATCCTATCCTGTGTGATACTGTATACTGAGCTGTGTATCTAATCCTATCCTGTGTGATACTGTATACTGAGCTGTGTATCTAATCCCATCCTGTGTGATACTGTATACTGAGCTGTGTATCTAATCCTATCCTGTGTGATACTGTATACTGAGCTGTATCTAATCCTATCCTGTGTGATACTGTATACTGAGCTGTGTATCTAATCCTATCCTGTGTGATACTGTATACTGAGCTGTGTATCTAATCCTATCCCGTGTGATACTGTATACTAAGCTGTGTATCTAATCCTATCCCGTGTGATACTGTATACTGAGCTGTGTATCTAATCCTATCCTGTGTGATACTGTATACTGAGCTGTGTATCTAATCCTATCCTGTGTGATACTGTATACTGAGCTGTGTATCTAATCCTATCCTGTGTGATACTGTATACTGAGCTGTGTATCTAATCCTATCCTGTGTGATACTGTATACTGAGCTGTGTATCTAATCCTATCCCGTGTGATACTGTATACTGAGCTGTATCTAATCCTATCCTGTGTGATACTGTATACTGAGCTGTGTATCTAATCCTATCCTGTGTGATACTGTATACTGAGCTGTGTATCTAATCCTATACTGGGCTCACTGTATCATGTGAATGGATTCGCTGCTCTCTTTCTAGTTGGCCACCAGATGGCGCTGTAATCACATTTAATGTTGTAAATTTAATTTGTCAATCACGCATCATCTTCATCTTCATCATCATCACAGACAATCGGTAGAGCAGTTGTCACCCAGCTCACCCAGAGCACTGACTGGCAGATCTGCAGTAATACAGACAGTCATCACCAATGTGCTCTAATAACAGCCTTCAACCCAGCTTTCCTAGATACCTGCATGACAAATCAAACAGGGGTCTCTAAGGGTTGTTTGACAACCAATATGGCCCCCATTAAGCTCTTTGAGATGGTCACTCAGCTTTTCCTGGCTCTTGAGTGGTTTATTTGCCTAGCTGACATGGGGGCAGGGGTCACTGATCTCCCCTCTATAGGCTAATTGTCATAAAATAACAAAAAAATCTCAGAGCAATTTAAAGGAAAGTTTTATGTCAAATCTTCCAAGTGATCCAGTGGTTCAGGAGTGAAGACCACCATCATCATCATCATCATCATCATCAGTCCATATGTCAGTACATCCTTTCCCTGCCGCTTTTTCTATGACCTGTCTATCGAAGCTCTCTAGCTCCCTCTAGTGGTCATCAGCTGTTATGTACTTACAAATCCTCTTCCATAATCAATAGACATATTAGAAATTTCTGCAAATAAAAAATTTGTCCCTCCTGGTTTTTTTTTTTTGTTTTTTTTTAAGAATGGGGTTGGATTTGCAGTAAGCATATGGATTTCTGCAAACCTCATAGTCTTGTAAATTCATCCGAATCAAATACAGATACAATTCCAAATAGGTAAATCATTCATTGAAAACTATGTGTAGATGAATCTAAGAACAAAATATGTATGTATGGGACGGTGTGATAGGTGCTGGTCAGTTCAGCACTTCATATGCAGTATATATGATGAGAGAGGGGGAGAAGAGAGAACAAAGAGAGTGGCATCACCAGAATAACTCACTGAGCTCTGAACTTGCAGCTCCATGAGCAGGAGACAATCAATGATCTCTGAATGAATGCCTGCCGAGCTCTGAACTTGTGGCTGCATGAACAGACAACATCCACTGAGCTCTGAACTTGCAGCTCCACAAGCAGGAAACAATCAATGATCTCTGAATGAATGCCTACTGAGCTCTGAACTTGTGGCTGCATGAGCAGAGAACACCCACTGAGCTCTGAACTTGCAGCTCCAGATCCTGGGAAACCCCATTAACCTCTAAACTTGCAGTTACACAAGCAAGGAATGCTAACTGAGCTCTGAGCTTGCAGGTCTATGGACAAGAAGCACTTCTTAGCTCTGAAGTTGTAGCTCTATAATCAGGAAGTACCCACTAACCCTTAAACCTGCAGTTCCCCAAAGAATTGTAGCCAATAATCTCCAAACACATGCAAGGAATACCCTTTGAACTCTGAGCTTGCAGCTCCACAGACAGTGAACACTCACTGAGCTCTGAACTTGAATTTGCACAGTCAGGGAGCACACACTGATCTTGGAACCTGCAGTTCAACAAGCAAGAAACATCCACTGAGCTCTGAACTTGCAATACCACATTCTAGGATAATCCATTAACCTTTAAACTTGCAAATCCACAAACAAGGAACACCCACTGAGCCTTAAACTTGCAGTTCCACAACCTAGGAACTCCCATTATCTCTAAACTTGTAGATCCACAAGCAAGGAAAGCCCTCTGAGCTCTGAACTTGCAGTTCCACAAGCAGGAAACAACCACTGATCTCTGATTGAATGTCTGCTTAGCTCTGAGCTTGCAGGCCTATGGACAAGAAGCACTTCTTAGCTCTGAAGTTGTAGCTCTATAAGCAGGAAGCACCCACTAACTCTTAAACCTGCAGTTCCCCAAAGAATTGTAGCCAATAATCTCCAAACACATGCAAGGAATACCCTTTGAACTCTGAACTTGCAGCTCCACAGACAGTGAACACTCACTGAACTCTGGACTTGAATTTGCACAGTCAGGGAGCACACACTGATCTCAGAACCTGCAGTTCAACCATCAAGAAACATCCACTGAGCTCTGAACTTGTAATACCACAATCTAGGATCATCCATTAACCCTTCAACTTGCAGATCCACAAACAAGGAACAGCCGCCGAGCTCTGAACTTGCAGATCCACAAGCAAAATATCAGAAAAGGCAGAATTTCCTTATTTTGTTCTACTTGAAGAAAAATGGTGGATTTTGGAGTTGGGAACGTAGACTAAACCCAGTTGAAATGTGAAGCCATCCCTGAGGTCAAAACAGGATTTGCATGTTTGTCCACTAACCCCCTGTGACCGGGCCCTGTGACGCTGATATTGGGGAGGGGGCGGCTGACATTTAATAGCAGAGTCTCATGATTTATAGCACATGTACTCTCCCGCCGCTCTGCACACCATCGAGCGCTGCGCCCTTCTGTATGTTTCGTTTCTATAGATACCTTCTGTGCTGAGAAATACAGAACGTTCTGATCTGATTCATTAGCCTGTAAAAATATGACGAGCCGGTAATGTAGGCAGAGAAATGGAAAGATCGGAGCAGTCTGGTAAACAAGGGGCGGGCGGCCCTCTCCTCATGGCCGCTGCTCTGCTGGGTGACTACAAGATGGCCGCCGTGGCAAAGAGTGGTCACATGGATTTCTCAGAGGACTTTGGGAACTCTGTGACAACCCCGTAGGGAAACTGCTAATTATATGGGTGGTCACCCAGAGAGTAAGAAGCGTCTAACCCGTAGTAAGGAGTCCCTTTAAGGGGGACCTTTAGCCACCCCCACCAACGCCAACTCCATGCAACCTTTAATAGGCCCACTCCGCCCATACCAGTGCTGTTGAAATTTTTTGCGTAGGCCTGCCGTTCCCAATCCATTATATCACCCAATGTAATATCAGGTGGGCGGTCCTAGTCTACCAGTTCTATCCAAGTACCGCCCACCTGACAGTAAACAGTGTAATTAACCTATTAGATGCACTCATTTGCACGGTTAGGGATATTCTATTTTTGTTTTTTTTTCCTCCCCATATATTTCACCGTTTTCAGTTCCTGTATCTATAGGGAGGGGTTTATTTATTCCACTTCCTGTTGGCCCCGCCTCCTATTCTATACAGTGTACAAGATAAAAATTCTAAAGGGGATAGAATTGAAAAAAAAAACTTTTTGCTCTGTTTTCTCATGGGCTTTGTTTTTGTTGTCCCTTGTGCGGATAAAACGGCAGAATAATTTTATTCTTCCATTTGGTACAATCTTCTTTAAAGGGATCCTCTCTTTTAAACACTTTTTTTTTTTTTCTCCCTAAGATGTCGGAATAGCCTTAAGAAAGTCTATTCGTCTCCTACCTTTCCTCTTCTCCGCACCACCGTTCGCCTGCAATCCTGGATTTTCTCGGTATGCAAATGTGCTCTCTCACAGCACTGGGGGCGGGTCCCAGCGCTCAAACAGCACTAGGGTCGTCCCTAATACTGCCAGAGAACTCTCCAGCGCCGCCTCCATCTTCTTCTGTAACAAGGTCTTCATGGCGTCTTCTTAACTCTAGGCCTAGGGCAAGCCAACTGTGCATGCCCACGGCCACAAGAAAAATGGCCGCTTCCACAGTAGGGCATGTGCAGTCAGCTTGCCCGAGGCCTAGAAATAAGAAGGCGTATCCGGAAGAAACGCGGTGAAGATGGACGCAGCGCTGGAGAGCTTTCTGGCAGCATTAGGCACACCCATAGTGCTGTTTGAGCGCTGGGGCCCGCCCCCAGTGCTGCGAGAGAGCTCATTTGCATACCGAGAAAATCAGGGATTGCAGGCAAACGGCGGCGCAGAGAAGAAAAGGAAAGGTAGGAGACGAATAGACTTTCTTAAGGCTATTCCGACATCTTAGGCTGTATTCACACAGAGTAACGCCAGGCGTTTTTTGTGTGTTTTTTGCACATAGCGCCGCGTTTACGCCGCGTTAACGCCGCGTATACGCCGCGTTAACGCCGCGCTATTTAGCGGTGGCGTTGCCCGGCGTATACGCGGCGTTAACGCGGCGCTACGCGGCGTAAACGCGGCGCTATGTGCAAAAAACACACAAAAAACGCCTGGCGTTACTCTGTGTGAATACAGCCTGGGAGAATTTTTTTTTAAAAAAAAGATAGGATCCCTTTAACATTGTTACAAAAATTAACTCTTTATTCCAAACAATGTTTCTATTCTGAACCTTGTAACTTTTCTCTTTGAGAGCGGTCTAAGGGCTCGTATTTTGTGGGACGAGCCGATGTTTTTACTTTTTACATGCAAAAACAATACGATAGAATAGATTTTTTTAAAACCGTACCAAATACGAAGACACTTCAACTTTCATGATCAATGTCCTACCTGTGAATGTGAACATGGCCTTTAATTCTCACTGGCGAACCCGCAATAACCTCTTGCACCACTAGAGGCCGCCGCGCCGTGTCTGCCGGATATCCATATTTATGTTCCTGGTGTTTCCAGGCCATTGTAAATATTTTGCATTACTTAGCGCATTAATTGCGACTAATTTGCTGTGTCAGTAATTAAGGATCCTCCGAGATGATATCAGGGCAGATCTGTCACATTCGCTCTATCGGAGGTGACGGCAGATGAGTCACAGACCATCATCATCATCATCATTATCCCTGCAGTGCTATAAAATCTGTCACTTTTACTGTAACGAGAAATCACTACCAATTTCTTAAGAAGTCGTTAATAAGTTAGTCACATGACTTAATTGCTCGTAAATTTGCCATCTTTGCAATGATTCGGCACTAACAGGGCCTAGGGATTATATTGAATCCCAATCTTTAAACTAACAGCGCCACTATAGCTTATATGGTAATGTCTGGTATTGCATATCAGTCCCTTTCACCTAAGCTGCAATACCAGCTTCAGCCATACACAAAGGTGGCGCTGTATCTATAAAAGGTAGACAAATTCCTCTAACCTTGTACAAGCCATTAGATGAGTAATGTATTTCCGTGCTGATATGTTTAGTTTTCGAGGCCTAGTCCTGATGTCGTGTGACCTGAGACGCCACATTTTATGTGAATCATGTCAATTGTTTGAAGTCTAAGTTTAGTGACATGATGTGAATCTATATCTGCCCCAGGCAATAATCTGTACATGTCCCTAAGACGGTGTGTATACACCCTGCTAAAGGTCCTATAATGTCACTCTCTGCGTATATAGGTGACTGTCATACATCAACTCGCTTTAAGAAAGAGACATTCAGTGACTATTACACCGCACACTGGATATTTATAAAACTGCTATTGTTTATTGTCATGTCACAATTCTAACTACAGTTTATTATTTTCATCCAAGCAAGAAAACATCTGAAGAACATTCCCTATACATAGGAGTAGTATTATAGTAGTTATATTCTTGTACATAGGAGTAGTATTATAGTAGTTATATTCTTGTACACAGGATGCAGTATTATAGTAGTTATATTCTTGTACATAGGAGCAGTATTATAGTAGTTATATTCTTGTACATAGGAGCAATATTATAGTAGTTATATTCTTGTACATAGGAGCAGTATTATAGTAGTTATATTCTTGTACATAGGTAGTATTATAGTAGTTATATTCTTGTACATAGGAGTAGTATTATAGTAGTTATATTCTTGTACATAGGAGTAGTATTATAGTAGTTATATTCTTGTACATAGGAGTAGTATTATAGTAGTTATATTCTTGTACATAGGAGTAGTATTATAGTAGTTATATTCTTGTACATAGGAGCAGTATTATAGTAGTTATATTCTTGTACATAGGAGGTAGTATTATAGTAGTTATATTCTTGTACATAGGAGCAGTATTATAGTAGTTATATTCTTGTACATAGGAGGTAGTATTATAGTAGTTATATTCTTGTACATAGGAGTAGTATTATAGTAGTTATATTCTTGTACATAGGAGCAGTATTATAGTAGTTATATTCTTGTACATAGGAGTAGTATTATAGTAGTTATATTCTTGTACATAGGAGGTAGTAT
Organism: Leptodactylus fuscus; assembly: GCF_031893055.1. Lineage (NCBI taxonomy): Eukaryota > Metazoa > Chordata > Amphibia > Anura > Leptodactylidae > Leptodactylus > Leptodactylus fuscus. The sequence continues at coordinate 179,404,875 of NC_134270.1, read as the reverse complement.
TATAGTAGTTATATTCTTGTACATAGGAGGTAGTATTATAGTAGTTATATTCTTGTACATAGGAGGTAGTATTATAGTAGTTATATTCTTGTACATAGGTAGTATTATAGTAGTTATATTCTTGTACATAGGAGCAGTATTATAGTAGTTATATTCTTGTACATAGGAGGTAGTATTATAGTAGTTATATTCTTGTACATAGGAGTAGTATTATAGTAGTTATATTCTTGTACATAGGAGTAGTATTATAGTAGTTATATTCTTGTACATAGGAGCAGTATTATAGTAGTTATATTCTTGTACATAGGAGTAGTATTATAGTAGTTATATTCTTGTACATAGGAGGTAGTATTATAGTAGTTATATTCTTGTACATAGGAAGTAGTATTATAGTAGTTATATTCTTGTACATAGGTAGTATTATAGTAGTTATATTCTTGTACATAGGAGCAGTATTATAGTAGTTATATTCTTGTACATAGGAGGTAGTATTATAGTAGTTATATTCTTGTACATAGGAGCAGTATTATAGTAGTTATATTATTGTACATAGGAATAGTATTATAGTAGTTATATTCTTGTACATAGGAGGTAGTATTATAGTAGTTATATTCTTGTACATAGGAGTAGTATTATAGTAGTTATATTCTTGTACATAGGAGGTAGTATTATAGTAGTTATATTCTTGTACATAGGAGCAGTATTATAGTAGTTATATTCTTGTACATAGGTAGTATTATAGTAGTTATATTCTTGTACATAGGAGCAGTATTATAGTAGTTATATTCTTGTACATAGGAGTAGTATTATAGTAGTTATATTCTTGTACATAGGAGCAGTATTATAGTAGTTATATTCTTGTACATAGGAGGTAGTATTATAGTAGTTATATTCTTGTACATAGGAGTAGTATTATAGTAGTTATATTCTTGTACATAGGAGCAGTATTATAGTAGTTATATTCTTGTACATAGGAGGTAGTATTATAGTAGTTATATTCTTGTACATAGGAGCAGTATTATAGTAGTTATATTCTTGTACATAGGAGGTAGTATTATAGTAGTTATATTCTTGTACATAGGAGTAGTATTATAGTAGTTATATTCTTGTACATAGGAGCAGTATTATAGTAGTTATATTCTTGTACATAGGAGTAGTATTATAGTAGTTATATTCTTGTACATAGGAGGTAGTATTATAGTAGTTATATTCTTGTACATAGGAGGTAGTATTATAGTAGTTATATTCTTGTACATAGGAGGTAGTATTATAGTAGTTATATTCTTGTACATAGGTAGTATTATAGTAGTTATATTCTTGTACATAGGAGCAGTATTATAGTAGTTATATTCTTGTACATAGGAGGTAGTATTATAGTAGTTATATTCTTGTACATAGGAGTAGTATTATAGTAGTTATATTCTTGTACATAGGAGTAGTATTATAGTAGTTATATTCTTGTACATAGGAGCAGTATTATAGTAGTTATATTCTTGTACATAGGAGTAGTATTATAGTAGTTATATTCTTGTACATAGGAGGTAGTATTATAGTAGTTATATTCTTGTACATAGGAAGTAGTATTATAGTAGTTATATTCTTGTACATAGGTAGTATTATAGTAGTTATATTCTTGTACATAGGAGCAGTATTGTAGTAGTTATATTCTTGTACATAGGAGGTAGTATTATAGTAGTTATATTCTTGTACATAGGAGCAGTATTATAGTAGTTATATTATTGTACATAGGAATAGTATTATAGTAGTTATATTCTTGTACATAGGAGGTAGTATTATAGTAGTTATATTCTTGTACATAGGAGTAGTATTATAGTAGTTATATTCTTGTACATAGGAGGTAGTATTATAGTAGTTATATTCTTGTACATAGGAGCAGTATTATAGTAGTTATATTCTTGTACATAGGTAGTATTATAGTAGTTATATTCTTGTACATAGGAGCAGTATTATAGTAGTTATATTCTTGTACGTAGAAGTAGTATTATAGTAGTTATATTCTTGTACATAGGAGGTAGTATTATAGTAGTTATATTCTTGTACATAGGAGTAGTATTATAGTAGTTATATTCTTGTACATAGGAGTAGTATTATAGTAGTTATATTCTTGTACATAGGAGTAGTATTATAGTAGTTATATTCTTGTACATAGGAGCAGTATTATAGGAGTTATATTCTTGTACATAGGAGGTAGTATTATAGTAGTTATATTCTTGTACATAGGAGCAGTATTATAGTAGTTATATTCTTGTACATAGGAGGTAGTATTATAGTAGTTATATTCTTGTACATAGGAGTAGTATTATAGTAGTTATATTCTTGTACATAGGAGCAGTATTATAGTAGTTATATTCTTGTACATAGGAGTAGTATTATAGTAGTTATATTCTTGTACATAGGAGGTAGTATTATAGTAGTTATATTCTTGTACATAGGAGGTAGTATTATAGTAGTTATATTCTTGTACATAGGAGGTAGTATTATAGTAGTTATATTCTTGTACATAGGTAGTATTATAGTAGTTATATTCTTGTACATAGGAGGTAGTATTATAGTAGTTATATTCTTGTACATAGGAGTAGTATTATAGTAGTTATATTCTTGTACACAGGATGCAGTATTATAGTAGTTATATTCTTGTACATAGGAGCAGTATTATAGTAGTTATATTCTTGTACATAGGAGCAGTATTATAGTAGTTATATTCTTGTACATAGGAGCAGTATTATAGTAGTTATATTCTTGTACATAGGTAGTATTATAGTAGTTATATTCTTGTACATAGGAGTAGTATTATAGTAGTTATATTCTTGTACATAGGAGTAGTATTATAGTAGTTATATTCTTGTACATAGGAGTAGTATTATAGTAGTTATATTCTTGTACATAGGAGTAGTATTATAGTAGTTATATTCTTGTACATAGGAGCAGTATTATAGTAGTTATATTCTTGTACATAGGAGGTAGTATTATAGTAGTTATATTCTTGTACATAGGAGCAGTATTATAGTAGTTATATTCTTGTACATAGGAGGTAGTATTATAGTAGTTATATTCTTGTACATAGGAGTAGTATTATAGTAGTTATATTCTTGTACATAGGAGCAGTATTATAGTAGTTATATTCTTGTACATAGGAGTAGTATTATAGTAGTTATATTCTTGTACATAGGAGGTAGTATTATAGTAGTTATATTCTTGTACATAGGAGGTAGTATTATAGTAGTTATATTCTTGTACATAGGAGGTAGTATTATAGTAGTTATATTCTTGTACATAGGTAGTATTATAGTAGTTATATTCTTGTACATAGGAGCAGTATTATAGTAGTTATATTCTTGTACATAGGAGGTAGTATTATAGTAGTTATATTCTTGTACATAGGAGTAGTATTATAGTAGTTATATTCTTGTACATAGGAGTAGTATTATAGTAGTTATATTCTTGTACATAGGAGCAGTATTATAGTAGTTATATTCTTGTACATAGGAGTAGTATTATAGTAGTTATATTCTTGTACATAGGAGGTAGTATTATAGTAGTTATATTCTTGTACATAGGAAGTAGTATTATAGTAGTTATATTCTTGTACATAGGTAGTATTATAGTAGTTATATTCTTGTACATAGGAGCAGTATTATAGTAGTTATATTCTTGTACATAGGAGGTAGTATTATAGTAGTTATATTCTTGTACATAGGAGCAGTATTATAGTAGTTATATTATTGTACATAGGAATAGTATTATAGTAGTTATATTCTTGTACATAGGAAGTAGTATTATAGTAGTTATATTCTTGTACATAGGAGTAGTATTATAGTAGTTATATTCTTGTACATAGGAGGTAGTATTATAGTAGTTATATTCTTGTACATAGGAGCAGTATTATAGTAGTTATATTCTTGTACATAGGTAGTATTACAGTAGTTATATTCTTGTACATAGGAGCAGTATTATAGTAGTTATATTCTTGTACGTAGAAGTAGTATTATAGTAGTTATATTCTTGTACATAGGAGGTAGTATTATAGTAGTTATATTCTTGTACATAGGAGTAGTATTATAGTAGTTATATTCTTGTACATAGGAGTAGTATTATAGTAGTTATATTCTTGTACATAGGAGTAGTATTATGGTAGTTATATTCTTGTACATAGGAGCAGTATTATAGGAGTTATATTCTTGTACATAGGAGGTAGTATTATAGTAGTTATATTCTTGTACATAGGAGCAGTATTATAGTAGTTATATTCTTGTACATAGGAGGTAGTATTATAGTAGTTATATTCTTGTACATAGGAGTAGTATTATAGTAGTTATATTCTTGTACATAGGAGCAGTATTATAGTAGTTATATTCTTGTACATAGGAGTAGTATTATAGTAGTTATATTCTTGTACATAGGAGGTAGTATTATAGTAGTTATATTCTTGTACATAGGAGGTAGTATTATAGTAGTTATATTCTTGTACATAGGAGGTAGTATTATAGTAGTTATATTCTTGTACATAGGTAGTATTATAGTAGTTATATTCTTGTACATAGGAGCAGTATTATAGTAGTTATATTCTTGTACATAGGAGGTAGTATTATAGTAGTTATATTCTTGTACATAGGAGTAGTATTATAGTAGTTATATTCTTGTACATAGGAGTAGTATTATAGTAGTTATATTCTTGTACATAGGAGCAGTATTATAGTAGTTATATTCTTGTACATAGGAGTAGTATTATAGTAGTTATATTCTTGTACATAGGAGGTAGTATTATAGTAGTTATATTCTTGTACATAGGAGGTAGTATTATAGTAGTTATATTCTTGTACATAAGTAGTATTATAGTAGTTATATTCTTGTACATAGGAGCAGTATTATAGTAGTTATATTCTTGTACATAGGAGGTAGTATTATAGTAGTTATATTCTTGTACATAGCAGTATTATAGTAGTTATATTCTTGTACATAGCAGTATTATAGTAGTTATATTCTTGTATATAGGAGCAGTATTATAGTAGTTATATTCTTGTACATAGGAATAGTATTATAGTAGTTATATTCTTGTACATAGGAGGTAGTATTTTAGTAGTTATATTCTTGTACATAGGAGTAGTATTATAGTAGTTATATTCTTGTACATAGGAGGTAGTATTATAGTAGTTATATTCTTGTACATAGGAGCAGTATTATAGTAGTTATATTCTTGTACATAGGTAGTATTATAGTAGTTATATTCTTGTACATAGGAGTAGTATTATAGTAGTTATATTCTTGTACATAGGAGCAGTATTATAGTAGTTATATTCTTGTACATAGTAGGTAGTATTATAGTACTTATATTCTTGTACGTAGAAGTAGTATTATAGTAGTTATATTCTTGTACATAGGAGGTAGTATTATAGTAGTTATATTCTTGTACATAGAAGTAGTATTATAGTAGTTATATTCTTGTACATAGGAGTAGTATTATAGTAGTTATATTCTTGTACATAGGAGCAGTATTATAGTAGTTATATTCTTGTACATAGGAGTAGTATTATAGTAGTTATATTCTTGTACATAGGAGCAGTATTATAGTAGTTATATTCTTGTACATAGGAGCAGTATTATAGTAGTTATATTCTTGTACATAGGAGGTAGTATTATAGTAGTTATATTCTTGTACATAGAAGTAGTATTATAGTAGTTATATTCTTGTACATAGGAGTAGTATTATAGTAGTTATATTCTTGTACATAGGAGGTAGTATTATAGTAGTTATATTCTTGTACATAGGAGCAGTATTATAGTAGTTATATTCTTGTACATAGGAGTAGTATTATAGTAGTTATATTCTTGTACATAGGAGTAGTATTATAGTAGTTATATTATTGTGCATAGGAGTAGTATTATAGTAGTTATATTCTTGTACATAGGAGGTAGTATTATAGTAGTTATATTCTTGTACATAGGAGCAGTATTATAGTAGTTATTCTTGTACATAGGAGCAGTATTATAGTAGTTATATTCTTGTACATAGGAGCAGTATTATAGTAGTTATATTCTTGTACATAGGAGTAGTATTATAGTAGTTATATTCTTGTACATTGAAGTAGTATTATAGTAGTTATATTCTTGTACATAGGAGGTAGTATTATAGTAGTTATATTCTTATACATAGGAGGTAGTATTATAGTAGTTATATTCTTGTACATTGGAGGTAGTATTATAGTAGTTATATTCTTGTATATAGGAGCAGTATTATAGTAGTTATATTCTTGTACATAGGAGCAGTATTATAGTAGTTATATTCTTGTACATAGGAGGTAGTATTATAGTAGTTATATTCTTGTACATAGAAGTAGTATTATAGTAGTTATATTCTTGTACATTGAAGTAGTATTATGGTAGTTATATTCTTGTACATAGGAGCAGTATTATAGTAGTTATATTCTTGTACATAGGAGGTAGTATTATAGTAGTTACATTCTTGTACATAGGAGCAGTATTATAGTAGTTATATTCTTGTACATAGGAGCAGTATTATAGTAGTTATATTCTTGTACATAGGAGGTAGTATTATAGTAGTTATATTCTTGTACATAGGAGCAGTATTATAGTAGTTATATTCTTGTACATAGGAGCAGTATTATAGTAGTTATATTCTTGTACATAGGAGCAGTATTATAGTAGTTATATTCTTGTACATAGGAGCAGTATTATAGTAGGTATATTCTTGTACATAGGAGCAGTATTATAGTAGGTATATTCTAGTACATAGGAGTAGTATTATAGTAGTTATATTCTTGTACATAGGAGGTAGTATTATAGTAGTTATATTCTTGTACATAGGAGTAGTATTATAGTAGGTATATTCTTGTACATAGGAGCAGTATTATAGTAGGTATATTCTAGTACATAGGAGTAGTATTATAGTAGTTATATTCTTGTACATAGGAGGTAGTATTATAGTAGTTATATTCTTGTACATAGGAGTAGTATTATAGTAGTTATATTCTTGTACATAGGAACAGTATTATAGTAGTTATATTCTTGTACATAGGAGTAGTATTATAGTAGTTATATTCTTGTATATAGGAGCAGTATTATAGTAGTTATATTCTTGTACATAGAAGTAGTATTATAGTAGTTATATTCTTGTACATAGGAGGTAGTATTATAGTAGTTATATTCTTGTACATAGGAGTAGTATTATAGTAGTTATATTCTTGTACATAGGAGGTAGTATTATAGTAGTTACATTCTTGTACATTGAAGTAGTATTATAGTAGTTATATTCTTGTACATAGGAGTAGTATTATAGTAGTTATATTCTTGTACATAGGAGTAGTATTATAGTAGTTATATTCTTGTACATAGGAGGTAGTATTATAGTAGTTACATTCTTGTACATAGGAGTAGTATTATAGTAGTTATATTCTTGTACATTGAAGTAGTATTATAGTAGTTATATTCTTGTACATAGGAGTAGTATTATAGTAGTTATATTCTTGTATATAGGAGGTAGTATTATAGTAGTTATATTCTTGTACATAGGAGCAGTATTATAGTAGTTATATTCTTGTACATAGGAGCAGTATTATAGTAGTTATATTCTTGTACATAGGAGTAGTATTATAGTAGTTATATTCTTGTACATAGAAGTAGTATTATAGCAGTTATATTCTTGTACATAGGAGCAGTATTATAGTAGTTATATTCTTGTACATAGGAGTAGTATTATATTAGTTACATTCTTGTACATAGGAGTAGTATTATAGTAGTTATATTCTTGTACATTGAAGTAGTATTATAGTAGTTATATTCTTGTACATAGGAGCAGTATTATAGTAGTTATATTCTTGTACATAGGAGCAGTATTATAGTAGTTATATTCTTGTACATAGGAGGTAGTATTATAATAGTTATATTCTTATACATAGAAGTAGTATTATAGTAGTTATATTCTTGTACATAGGAGGTAGTATTATAGTAGTTATATTCTTGTATATAGGAGTAGTATTATAGTAGTTATATTCTTGTACATAGGAGCAGTATTAAAGTAGTTATATTCTTGTACATAGGAGTAGTATTATAGTAGTTATATTCTTGTACATAGGAGCACTATTATAGTAGTTATATTCTTGTACATAGGAGTAGTATTATAGTAGTTATATTCTTGTACATAGGAGCAATATTATAGTAGTTATATTCTTGTACATATGAGCAGTATTATAGTAGTTGTATTCTTGTACATAGGAGCAGTATTATAGTAGTTGTATTCTTGTACATAGGAGGTAGTATTATAGTAGTTATATTCTTGTACATAGGAGCAGTATTATAGTAGTTATATTCTTGTACATAGGGGTAGTATTATAGTAGTTATATTCTTGTACATAGGAGCAGTATTATAGTAGTTATATTCTTGTGCATAGGAGTAGTATTATAGTAGTTATATTCTTGTACATAGGAGTAGTATTATAGTAGTTATATTATTGTGCATAGGAGTAGTATTATAGTAGTTATATTCTTGTACATAGGAGGTAGTATTATAGTAGTTATATTCTTGTACATAGGAGCAGTATTATAGTAGTTATTCTTGTACATAGGAGCAGTATTATAGTAGTTATATTCTTGTACATAGGAGCAGTATTATAGTAGTTATATTCTTGTACATAGGAGGTAGTATTATAGTAGTTATATTCTTGTACATTGAAGTAGTATTATAGTAGTTATATTCTTGTACATAGGAGGTAGTATTATAGTAGTTATATTCTTATACATAGGAGCAGTATTATAGTAGTTATATTCTTGTACATAGGAGGTAGTATTATAGTAGTTATATTCTTGTATATAGGAGTAGTATTATAGTAGTTATATTCTTGTACATAGGAGCAGTATTAAAGTAGTTATATTCTTGTACATAGGAGTAGTATTATAGTAGTTATATTCTTGTACATAGGAGGCAGTATTATAGTAGTTATATTCTTGTATATAGGAGTAGTATTATAGTAGTTATATTCTTGTACATAGGAGCAATATTATAGTAGTTATATTCTTGTACATAGGAGCAGTATTATAGTAGTTGTATTCTTGTACATAGGAGCAGTATTATAGTAGTTATATTCTTGTACATAGGAGCAATATTATAGTAGTTATATTCTTGTACATAGGAGCAGTATTATAGTAGTTGTATTCTTGTACATAGGAGGTAGTATTATAGTAGTTATATTCTTGTACATAGGACTAGTATTATAGTAGTTATATTCTTGTACATAGGAGCAGTATTATGATAGTTATAGTCATCATTCCCATCCTATGTCAATTCCGCCTATACAATTATAATGGAAACTTTTTACACCACAGTTTCCTCCACAAAATGCCTCATTGACTATATGCCGACCACCTTCCCTCCTTTCTGACAGTGGAAAGCTGTGTGCCATTAATCTCCCTCCATTGCACAGGACAGGAATACATTTATGATGTACATACCATCAAATGAAATCAGAAAGGAGATCAAAGAAGTTTAGTGTGTTTAAAGTGACCTGTGGCCCCCCTGGCTTATGGGCCTAGTTATATCTGTGACCCCTCTGATGGCATCAATTGTATCAGGAGCAGAATTTTGAATGCAACTTTGAAGGTGAGCACAGACAAAAAGATTCAGCTGAATATCAGCTCTAGAGAAGTATAACAATCTGCAAACTTGCTGAACATTTTATGCAGATTTGCCTCATGAGATATCGGAGAAATGTTTCCTTTGTGTCTGATTTTGGCGGCAGCTGCTGAGATGAAGCCTGAGGACTTGTACAGGGAATGAAGCTTTCAAATTATTTTGTACATTTCAGGGTAAATATTTCAGTATTTTCGGTCTGGGGGCCGGGCGGCTCTTGTGTCTGTACAGGCCCCGGGCGATGGCTGATTTCGGCTTATGCTGACTAATGGCTTTGCATAGTTCCATGTGCAGGGAGTGTGACGCTACACGGCGGGTTATTTATACAGCGCTTCATCCTGTACGGGCTCTCGCGCTCAAAAACATTTCTGCACAATGATAGTAATAAAAAAAATCTATCTGGAGCGACGCGGTCACACTCCGGAGTGCACAGTATGATTGCATAGGATTAGGTAAACTTGCTTGAGGAAACATAGCACACTTGCAGCCAAGGGTGGTTGGGGTGGTGGCCGAAGCACTGGGTAATACATCAAGTTGTTGGAGCAAACCTACAAGTTATGTAAAGGTGGGGCAGACCGAAGCACAGAGTAACCTCTCCGAGAACCATGACAGCACAATAAGGCAACTGAAACTTGTGATGAATGATCCAACTTCAATTGGGTTTGGTCGGAACCTAAAACTTTTGAGGTTTGTCCCCCACAAAACACTATTAGGCTCTCGGGTCTCCTCCCTGAAGGTCCAGGGGAGATGATTGAAAGAGAGCAGACGCATAATACTCACCTTGCCTCACCTTTCCTTCCGATCCCCTGGTGTCTTGATGTCGCCCCAGGGTCATCAGTGAGGTCCATGGTTAATGCTTTGACCCAGTGTCATGATGTTGAACCAAATCTCTTAAGGTTTGCCAATCTCTAGTTGAAACCAAACTTGGTGACACGTCCAGCCTATGGTGAGGTCCTCGGTGCTGGGTTAAGGACCTCTCAGAAAAGGTTGCAGCTCATATGCAGTATCTCTGCCATCCTGCCACGAAGACAGGGGTACAGGGTAATACCTACAAGTTACGTACAGGTGGGGCAGGCTGAGGCGGAGGGTAGATTGTCGAAGAGACATCATGGCCTACTAGGATGGTGGATACCCAACTTAGTGACATGTGAAGTATAAGTATAAGCCAAGGTTCTTTGCGCTGAGTTAAGGACCTCTCCGAAAAGGTTGTGGTTTATCTTGTGGCTTGGGGCCATACTCCTGTGTCCTGCAACGTATCATGTGCCCATCGCACACTTGAAGCCAAGGGAAGTTGACCAAGGACATACTTACATCAAGTTTCTGGTGCAAACCTTCATGTAATAAAGGGGTAGAGGGCCATACGGCACAAGGTTGAGACCTGACTTGGTGACATGTAAGACAAAGTCTTTGACCCTGGTTTAAGGACCTTCTAGGAAAGATTGCAGCTCATCTGAAATATCTGAACCATCCTGTAAAACTTCTGTTGCCAAGACCATGAAGTAGGAGTAACACACCGTGCCATGTTTTGCTGAGTTATCCACATCGTCATCCTAGGGGTTAACACTAGAACCCACCCATGGTTTGAGGAAACTCTTGGCAACGTCAGAAGTGATTTCATGTCTGTGGAGGAAGTGATTAGGCCACGGAATAGTGACCAGCCCTGCTTTTTACTAGAAGACCCAGCCCATGACCCGGGCACTGCCCTCCGGCCAGCGAGGATCTGCTCACGGAGACCTTACATCTCTAAATACTCAAGCGTTGCTTCATCGATGATTGTGTTGCTAGGAAAACGACTCTTACGAGGCGACGATACTTATAGGCCTCACCTCTAGTCATTACACGCTTGTGAAATTTTATTTTAGCTCTTGGCTTTAGAGGCCAATGATTCATTGTTTTCTCTGTGGAAGAGCCCAGATTTCCTCTGACACTTGCTGAGGACCTGCTGAGATTTACGGTTAGGACACCCTGGGTTTTACCACTCCATGACTTAACCCCTTCAGATACCTCAGAGCACACACTTCATCCTTAAGTATGTGTTTTGAGTGTGTCGAGAGATCTCCTGTCGTTTTCCGGCTCCTTGTACTTGAGCGCTGGAAGCCTTCATAGAAGGAAAGACTACAACATAAGTGAGAACCAGTGAAGAACATGAGTAACTTCATAAAATATCTTTGTACATCACATTCTGGTAATAGGACTCACCTTAAAGATCAAGTGTATTTCCAGCTGTCTTATGGTCGAGGACATCAACTCAAGGGTCACGTAAAAACTTTTAGAAGTCCGCTATAGTCGTGTTGGAGCCTTATGGGTGTTGGATAACCTTCCTCGGAATTGGACTGATTTTCAGTCCTCTGACCATGTGTCTCTAGAAGGAGACTAAGAACTGCTTGGACCAGTGTAAGACACATTGGGTCATCCTGCCGGAAAATAAGGATATTCCAAACCATTTTGGCAAGGCTGAGAGCATGAAGTGACAAACTGTGACATGAAACCTTGGGGAGCTAATACCATATACACTCACCGGCCACTTTATTAGGTACACCTGTCCAACTGCTCGTTAACACTTAATTTCTAATCAGCCAATCACATGGCGGCAACTCAGTGCATTTAGGCATGTAGACATGGTCAAGACAATCTCCTGCAGTTCAAACCGAGCATCAGTATGGGGAAGAAAGGTGATTTGAGTGCCTTTGAACGTGGCATGGTTGTTGGTGCCAGAAGGGCTGGTCTGAGTATTTCAGAAACTGCTGATCTACTGGGATTTTCACGCACAACCATCTCTAGGGTTTACAGAGAATAGTCCGAAAAAGAAAAAACATTCAGTGAGCGGCAGTTCTGTGGGCGGAAATGCGTTGTTGATGCCAGAGGTCAGAGGAGAATGGCCAGACTGGTTTGAGCTGATAGAAAGGCAACAGTGACTCAAATAGCCACCCGTTACAACCAAGGTAGCCAGAAGAGCATCTCTGAACGCCGCACAGTACGTCCAACTTTGAGGCTACAGATGGGCTACAGCAGCAGAAGACCACACCGGGTGCCACTCCTTTCAGCTAAGAACAGGAAACTGAGGCTACAATTTGCACAAGCTCATCGAAATTGGACAATTGAAGATTGGAAAACGTTGCCTGGTCTGATGAGTCTCGATTTCTGCTGCGACATTCGGATGGTAGGGTCAGAATTTGGCGTCAACAACATGAAAGCATGGATCCATCCTGCCTTGTATCAACGGTTCAGGCTGGTGGTGGTGGTGTCATGGTGTGCGGAATATTTTCTTGGCACTCTTTGGGCCCCTTGGTACCAATTGAGCATCGTTGCAACGCCAAAGCCTACCTGAGTATTGTTGCTGACCATGTCCATCCCTTTATGACCACAATGTACCCAACATCTGATGGCTACTTTCAGCAGGATAATGCAATGCCATGTCATAAAGCTGGAATCATCTCAGACTGGTTTCTTGAACATGACAATGAGTTCACTGTACTCCAATGGCCTCCACAGTCACCAGATCTCAATCCAATAGAGGAGCATCTTTGGGATGTGGTGGAACGGGAGATTCGCATCATGGATGTGCAGCCGACAAATCTGCGACTGCAACTGTGTGATGCCATCATGTCAATATGGACCAAAATCTCTGAGGAATGCTTCCAGCACCTTGTTGAATCTATGCCATGAAGAATTGAGGCAGTTCTGAAGGCAAAAGGGGGTCCAACCCATTACTAGCATGGTGTACCTAATAAAGTGGCCGGTGAGTGTATATTGTGATTGAGATGAGCGATCCAGTTTACCAATTTTGCGTTCCTTACAAATTTTCCAAAACTCTCAGGTTTAACCAAACCCAAGATTTTTTGGTTGGCAACCTCGAATCATTATTATACTCTGTGGTCACTGCAGAGTGTAGAAATTTGGCCAAGGGAAGGTGTGAAATATAATAGATCCCAGTACTCACTTTCCCTTCCCTCTCTTGGGTCTTCTCGAAGCATCCAGAGTTTCTTCATGGCCATCTTCTGGCCTCTTCCAGCCTCCTGGGTGACATCACACTTCCTAGATGACTGTGATTTGTCCTCAGCGGTCACACGGGGCTTGACATCATATGTTCATCACTAGGTCATGATGCCGATTCGAGGCTCGAAGATGACCATGATGGAGGGCCGGACATTGAGAGAGAGCTCAGGAGAGGTGAGGATCAATGTTCATTTTTTGCATCTTTCCTTGGCCTCTACCTATTATATTCTGGGGTCTGAATAGACTTCATGGAATAATATTACTAGTTTGGATCAAGCACGATCGACTGTAAATGGGCGAACCTCACAAATATTCACAAAAAAAATCTGATGGGGTTCACCCATCTCTGTTCACCACCCTTAGGAGTTTACAGTCAGGGATGTACAGCAAACAAATCTAAGAAGGAGAAGTCTACTTCTTGGTGAGAGCTTTGATATGACAATACATGAAGCTGGTCAGAGGGCTAAAGGTCTGTTCCACCCATGGTATTGAGTAAAGGTCAATCATAGACTAGGTTCTCAACAATCTATGGGACAATATGTGGACTGAAGAGAGGCGACTGATCTGGTGAAGGTCTGAGAACAAGCTGTCAGGCAACCTTGGCACAAGTTAGCTTGTAGGAGCATTGGGAAGGTCACAGTTCATAAACGTCTCCAAATAGATATTCCTTTTATATTCCGATTCTGGCAGGGAGCAGAAAAGTCAATAAAGTAAGGTAAAATGTAGAAAAATGATGATGCATGTCTGAACACCAGATGGGCTAACCGATGTCTATGTCTGGTACTTGGTAAATTTCTGTCTACTTTGTCTTCCCGCCATTGGTGTACATTAAATTTTATACTGCAGCTCTGCTTGTTCAGATTGCCTCCTGTGTAGTAGCACAAGCTCTCTCGCTTCTTCAGGCCAGTCTCGTGCAGACCTTACTGAACACTGCTGGCTATTATTGTCCTTCTTGGTCGTTATCTTCAATTTACCTTACGGCCCCTGAAATCTTCCATTTCCATTAATTCATCTTCTTGCCTGTCAGTATCTCAGAAGCTTCTTACAAGTCGATCTCTCCATTCTCCATCATGTTCAGTTCCTTATTTTAAATTCTCCATTTAAATGTATTTTTGGAGTAATGTGATAATGCAGCTGAAAAGGGCAAAGTCATAGCGGGGCCCTGCCAAGCTGCCAGCTGGTGAAGGAACCGGTTTTGAGTCATCTGAGATTTGTAAGGGAAGGCGACCTTCATCCACCTTCTCCAAATCTTATTGACCCCATGTCTACACTTACTTCCCTAGTATGGTTGTCCTTGGGCTTGTAGTGGCCCAATGGCTGCTGTATATGGTGGCACTGCCATAATCGGTAGGGTATAGCGTCCTGGCTGCAAGAAGAAGACTCTGGCTGTAGCATGACCCAATGTGATATATGATAGTGTTGGGCCATGGTGTTGTGTAGAATTAGACCGATCTGGGGGGCTTCGTAGGTAGAGGAAGTAAGAAGTGACCCAGAGTAAGGAGCACAGACAGCCCGACCCATTTCAGGGACAATTTGCAGGTTGGCCTTAAACATCCCTATGTTGGGTGGGCCGCCCGGTGATCATGTGATTACTGGATCCGATTGAGGTATCGGCTGCAAAAGAGAAGAGAAAAGTGGTTAGAGACAGTCGGACAGCCCGATCCCTCTAGGTGGCAGGAGCTTTAACCCCACACTATGCAAGTGCAAGGCTTAGGGTAAGACCCCTGGACCATACATGATCCTAACCATGATGAGGCTCTCAATAAGATTATGTTACATAATGTCTGTAACGTGTATGACATAAATAAAGGTGAACCTTCCCTTTAATCCTGCATATTCTTCTCAGGTTACAGATAGCTGCAGGGCATCCTGTACGTCTTAGAACAACTCCATAAAACCTCTATATTATTGTATGAAATCCAAATAAACAACTTGTAGACAGCTCTAGCGAAGAAGCTGCCACTGGGGAATGTGGCTGTACACCCGTCCGCCGTCACTGAGCCGCCGCCCTAGAGCTGTCCATGAGCGCAGTACAAGTCGATGGCCTCATGTGAAGCTTCACGTCTAACCTGTCCATCACCACAGAGGACTTTCCACTAAATCATATAGAAGATGATTTCAAAGGCCCATAAAAAAATTTGCTAAATTTATGGAGTTATTAGATGTTACAGTGGAAATAGCTCAGGGGGTTCTACACGACGCCCGGGACTATGAAATGTGCAACCTGCATTGCTGATTGGACCAGATGCATCATGTGACTGTGTCTATGAGTCCTGGACTCCTGGTGCAGGGGGTGAGGTCAGGGTGCACTTCGTTATCAGTCCATTTAGGGGGTTCAATGATATTTCCTATGACGTATCTTATAGTTAGTGCTACCTAAAGGAGTTGTAAAGGATTAGACAATATCCTTATTTATCCTTATGTTATGTGTGTACTACACCTCAGCCTTATTCACTTTATATTAGTTGAGTTGCAATACCAGACACAACCCATGGACAGGTGGGGAGCTATAACCCTGAGCAACCTCCAATCACTTGGTGATAGATCTGACTCTCAACCAATATTATCCAGTATACTGAGATAATCTGCCTTGTAATTTAGAGAGAAAGGTGATAGCGGGGGTGGGCTAAGGGGTCTTACTAGTAACATGGAAAGGGGTTGTCAATGCCAAGCAGGCACCCTTGGCAACAACAAGCAGATCAGCAGGTGCAGCCGCACCCCCAATGCACCAAATAGCTCATTTACATATCAATGAAAAGGTCATTTCCTCGGCCACAAGATTGCAGTTTGATACAAATAAAGTATTTGCAGTGTGAGATGAACGTCCCCTACAACGGCATCAAAGAGATTGTCCTGGGGATGGAATCACTTTAATCTCTCTCTGTCTTATAAAAATGAATTTCTGTCTGTCTGTTCTTTATGCGCGACCAAACCACTGCACCAATCTTCACCAAATTTGGCACAGAGATACTTCAGGTGTCCGGGAAGGTTTAAGATGAGACTCCAACTCATTCAGATGTACCGTTCTGGAGATACAGCTTTCCCAAGATCCTGACCCCCAGTAGCCAAAACAAACCTGCAAGTCTTTCACTCATATTCTGACTGCAATACACACAGTCACTGCACATCTACAATCCAACACTGATAACCAAGCTGGGATACACACATCAGAGGATTAGATACACAGGTCAGCACACAACATCATATGTCAGAGGATTAGATACGTGTGTCTGCACACAGTTCCACATGCCAGAAGATTAGATACATGTGTCTGCACAAAGTACCATGCGCCAAAAGATTAGATACACACGTCTGCACTCAGTTCCACATGCCAGAGGATTAGATACATGTGTCTACACAAAATACCACACCCTGGAAAATTAGATACACAGGTTAGCACACAGTATCACATGGCAGAGGATTAGATACATGCATCTGCACAAAGTACCACATGCTGGAGGATTAGATAGACGCATCTGCGCACACTTCCACATGCCAAAGGATTAGATGCGCAGGTCTGCACACAGTTCTACACACCAGAGGATTAGATACATGCGTCTGCACAAAGAATCACATGCCAGAGGATTAGATACACAAGTCAGCAAATAGTATCACACACCAGAGGATTAGATACGCGCATCTTCGCACAGTACCACACGCCAGCCGGAGGATTAGATACGCGCATCTGCACACAATACCACACGCCAGAGGATTAGATATGCGCCACTGCACACAATACCATACGCTGGAGGATTAGATACGTGCCACTGCACACATTACCACATGCTGGAGAATTAGATACACAAGTCAGCACACAATACTCATGTCTACACACAGTACCACAAGCCGGAGGATTGGATACGCACCACTGCACACAATACCACACGCTGGAAGATTAGACACACGGCTCTGCACAGAGTGCCACATATTAGAGTATTACTCCAGGTTTCCATAGCAACCCAGCCAATTTTCTTCACTGCTTTATGTCAGCATTAAAGGGGCAGGACGCTGTGGATGACACTGTTACTCAAGGCCACGTACACACAGCTTTACTCCAGGTCTCCATAACAACAGATCGCAGGTTTTTCACTGATATCCAAAATGAGATGCTTATGGACAAACACACAAACGAAATACAAAATACACCAGTGCAAAGCTGGACAATTCTTATGGGGCCACTACACAAACAAAACATGAAATATACCCGTGCGAAGCTGCATCCTCCTGCAAGTATAACATAAAAATATTAGGTGCGGCCTGAAGGAGTAAAGTTACTATGTACAGAAGAGAGGCGGAAAGAGAGAAAAAAGAGAGAATACAGAGGGGGAGGGAAAGGGAGAGACAGAAGTATAGAAAAAGGATGAGAGGAAAAGGGAGAGGAATAATAAGATGAGAGGGAGGATGAGAAAGGAAAGAAAGCAAAGAGGGAGAACAAGACAAAAGAGGAAAGGAGGACAAGAGAGAAAAGGGACATGGAAAGAATGAGAACAAGAGAAAAGAGAGAAACACCGAGAGTGAGAAAGAGAGAAACAAGTAGAAACAGAGGATGAGAGAAAATGAAAATAGAAGAGAGGAAGAATGAGAGAAATATTAAACAATGAGAAAAAGAACAAGAGAAAACAAAGAAAAACAAGGAGTGTAAGAATTACACAAAAATGAAACAAGGAGAGAGGAAGAACAAGAGAAAAATAAAAAGGAGAGAATGAGAAAAAAGAGAAATAAGAAGAGAGGAGGAAAGAGAGAAATAAGGAGAGAGAAAGAACGAGAAAAAAGAGTTACAAAGAGAGAGGAAGAACAAGAGAAAAGAGAGAAACAAGGAGAGAAGAGGAACAAGAGAAAAATAAAAAGAGAACGAGAAAAAAGAGAGTTACAAAGAGAGAGGAGGAACAAGAAAAAAGAGAGAAACAAGGAGAGAGGGGGAACAACAGAAATATTAAACAATTAGAAAAAGAACAAGAGAAAAAAAAGAAAAACAAGGAGCGTAAAAATGACGCGTAAGAAAAATGAAACGAGAGAGAGAACGAGAAAAAAGCGAGAAACACGAGAGAGAAAAAAGAGATGCATAAGGATAGAGAGAGAACAAGAAAAAAGAGAGAAGTAAGGAGAGAGGAAGAATAAGAAAAAAACAAAAACAAGGAGGGAGAGAGAGAACGAGAGAAAAGAGATTTAGAAGGAGAGAGGAAGAACAAGAAAAAAAAGAGAGGAAAATAAGAAAAAAGATTTACAAGGAGAAAAGAGAAGGAGAAAAAAGAGATTTACAAGGAGAGAGGAAGAACAAGAAAAAAAGAGGAAAATGAGAAAAAAGAGAGAAACAAGGAAAGAGAGAAAAAAAGAAAATAACAAGGAGAGAAGAGGAAGGAGAGAAAAGCGAGAAAGAAAGAACAAGAAAAAAGAGAAACAAGGAGAGGAAGAGAGGATGGTGAGAGTGATGAGAGGAGGGTGGGGGAGACCAGGCCGGTTCTCTATCCCACCACTCAGGCTCTGACTTCCCTTCGGGGACATTGGCTCTTTTCCTCGTGTCTCCGGCATCTTCACCTCGTTTTTCCTTCTTTGCAGTAGAAACTCCCTGACTGTAGCCAGTAAATTGGTCGGCGGTTCGGTAATTGCCGCACATAACGGAGCGATGCAAAGTGACAGAAAATCATTTATCTCATGTCAAAATATTCTGTAAACAAATTAGAGGGATAATTCTCTCCCCTCGTCAGACGCAATTATCCCCCAGATGAAGTTGTTAAAGTTTTTTTTTTTCTTCTACTGATTTTTGTTTGCTATTGTGGAAACTATGGGAATGATAATGACATGGCGGCTTTATAGGGTGTAAATGATCTGCTATATAAGTAGTATCAGGAGCTATTCTGGGAGAGCCCATAGACTGCCGGCCCTCAGCTGGGGCCCCTCTGTACAACCCTTCCGTGTTCCACCCTTACATTTTAGCAGCATTTACATTTTCCTTTCAGATCTGGACTGCTATAAAGCCTTATCTATGCACATACGTTTCCCATCATCCCCTGGCGGTTCTCCCTGCGCCTATTTGTGCCATAACCTCCCCCACAGAATCCCTCCTTGGCTATATACTGCTGACAAACAGCTACTTGTGCCATTACATTTCTCCTTTCTGACAGTGGAAGGCTGAGCATCATAAATCTTCTACTTCCAAAGCACCAGAGGGCACGGGGAATACATTTATGATGCACAGATGGCCCCATTCCATTCACAGACAGCTATGAACAGGGATCCTCATCCTTATGGATATAGTCATAAATACTGAGATGGGAATTCTCCTTTAACAGTAAGATTTTGATTTTTGTAATTTCTTTTCATTTTGTTTCAATCTTTTTCCAAAAAAGATAAAATCCAAATACACATAGAAACATATCCAATATTGCTTGTCCTCCCCTTTGCCCACCTCCTCTTAATATACAACTAATAGGGGGCAAAGGAAAAAGGGTTGGTCATGTCAACCCCAAGAATTCCAGATTTGATGCCATTTATGACATTGACTTTCTGTATAAACATTATCCGCTCCTGATATTTCACATGGTTGACCTTTGTCATCTGTTCCTCAAACCCGTTATGAATGGGCCACTTTCTTGGGTTCAGGCCGGACACATTTTTGGGTGTTTTTGTACTTTTTTCCTGGTACTGTTATATTAGCCTTAGTTACAGGAGGTATATAAGCTCCCAGTCTACATTACTGAGCTGATCTGGTTTCTCTAGGATCCAGCAGCTCCTGCAGGTCTTGACACCAGGCGGATCACCTAACCATCGGGCTGGGAGGAAGCCACATCTTGGCGCCTTCGATAACTGTAGCAATTTCTTTTCTTGGATACTAAAAAGTATCAAACAGACAAAAAATATAAGGCAAATATCACAACACTAACAAAAATTCTAGAAAATAGGAACTCACCAACAGGTGAATGGAGCACGATGGTCATGGTAGTCAAATGATGGAAGATATGGATGATGGTGATGGTAGTTAGATGGTGGAACTAATGGATGATGGTAGTCAGATGGTGGAACTAATGGATGATGGTAGTCAGATGGTGGAATCAATGGATGATGGTGATGGTAGTCAAATGATGGAATCATTGGATGAACTTTCCCTTTATAACTTTCCCTAAATCTTGTCATGGATCTATGCTTAAACATGGTCCCTAACACCAGGCAGCACTGAACGTCATTGTCCCTTAATATATCCCTAACTAAAACCCTAATCTGCAATACTCACCCAAACACAACCATCAGAAAAGTACTAGGACCCAAAGACAAGAAAACCAAACAAGTAATAAAACAAGGAACGGAAAACTAAGAACAAAACCTGCAAAGAACCTACAAGAAACCAAGACCAAGTTTCTGCAAAGACTTGCGGCAGTGGTCGTGTCATTCACTGATGGCTTCAGCTTTGGGACATACTAGGTAGGAGATGACGAAACAGGAGAACTTCTGCTTTTTGTAATGTAGAGGAACATTTTCCCACCACCGATCCATAAGAAGACTACTAGGAAGAAAGTGGAGTCCACCACCAAAGCTGGGATGAGGGATGAACCGAATAGATGACCACCTTTGTCAGGACTATGAGACAGGAGGATTGGCAGTGTTTCCCATTACTGTATGTTGGTGCCACTTATTCTACCCCAGAGTCTGATGAGATCTCAGAGTATAATAATAATTGGGGGTGGCGAACCCCAAAGATATCGGCAAACCCAAGATTTTTGGAAATTTTGTAACAAGTCCCGGATACTCATAGTGTTTGTGAATTAGTCTCTATAACAACAGCACGATAATAGTGGAATATTTTTGCTTTTCATGCAGAAAAACACCCAAAGAAGCCGTCGTTAATAAAAAATAAACATTTTATTACAAGTAAAAACACAAAAATTTAAATAAATAATTATATAAAATCTATTTCTATAATAGTCATTATGTGCATATATTACAATAACACATCTTCATACCAGGGGGACACCTATATTTTTTGGTGGAGGCCGTGGAGTAACGTGTTAAGAAAACTTTTTGCCATCGTTGTCTTATTTTTGTAATTTTTCATGATATTTTTTTTTATCAGCGATATAACCGCCATGTTGGTTGAAACCTCAGACTATATAGGCGCCCCCCAACCAGTAACAAGTTCTTTAACAGCCCAAAAAAACCCATAATATTCCTAACCCCTAAAGCAGCATTAAAAAATGTTCCCTGAGCCACTGTCAACTCTTTACGTGGAGAGCAGGGGGCTTGAGAGGCCGTAACCTTCGTTGGTTTGAGTCTTGACCTTTGTTCTGTACATATGTGGTGCTACAAATCACAAAAAGACTGAGATGTCCAGAGTCCACGTCAGAACATACAGTGAAACCTCTCCTAAAGACCACCATGTTGAGAAGACCACCATGTTGAGACCACCCACTTCAGATTTCCCTTCACAGATTTCTAGTTCCACTATATATTATACATAAATGTCATCTTCTTGGAGTAGAGCAGCCCTCACCCAAAAGACCAATTTTTTGATGGCCATTTTAGGTGGTGACCATCCCAAAGAGGTTCCACTGTATGATGAAAGGGTTCATTCAAGCTGACCCCATACCATTAAGATAAGAGTTCCTCATGACACCCACTATGGATTCTATCCATCAATAATGATGCCATTTGGCCCCATTTGTGGGCGACATCGGGAAGCGCCCACACCCAAGCGTGGTTTACTAAGATTGTTGGCCATGGCTGAAGAGAGTTCCTTCTATATGACCCATTTTTGGTTTCTTGAGAACTTGCGCATGAAGATAATGTAATAAATAAAGGCTGAAGAGGAGCAAACAAGTTACTGGAAGACATTTTTAAAAAATTGTCTCTAACATAACATCATTCTACAGCCATTGAGAATGAACGAAGCGCTACAATGTCAGTCTTGTCTTCTTCAAGTTTCCTTAGCCAAGTTCCCATCTTGGCTAATACTTCTGGTAGAATGTGCTTCATACTCTGTTGGATCGACTCTTTGGTTAATTTTCAACATCGTAGTAATCGCTTCTCTTCCTGCAACAGCGTCTGATCCAAATCCAGTAGAGGCCAATCATGAGAAGCCAGTAGGCCGCGTAGGCACTGGCCCCGTAAATCAAGTAGTTTTTCTCTGCTTCAATAAGTCTGCAGTCAGTGCAAAGTGACATCATCACGATGGTGTAGATCAAACCAGCGAAGAGGACTCCCCACCAAATGGACAAAGGTAGAAGAGGCATATAGTTGCCCACCATCTTCTTCCGCCCAGAGGTTCCCCAGCTGCTCTTGTTCATGGTAAGGATTGCAAAATACTTGGTTGGAAGGAGGCCGGCCATATACAAGACAGCATACAAGGACATGAATATCATGACCATGTTGCGTCGAAGGAAGCAGGCGTACAAGGCTTTGATGGTGGCAATGAGTTGGATGGTGAGAAGAACCCACATAATGTCCCACAGGTGGCAGCTGAAGAACAATTTTATTACTGTCGCTGTAACGAAAAATGGAAAGATGCCAGCGATGATTGATTCGTAGGTCATCCAGAGGTGATGCTTGTGCCACCACAGGGCATTGTACAGCCATTCCCGAAAGTAAGACTTGGTCCAACGAGTCTGTTGGTTCAGCCAACGTAGGAACTGGGCAGGAGTCTCAGAATAGCATTTAGATCGTGCCGTATACCTGGAAACAAAAATATGTTTTTGTTATTTCCATTTTTAGTAGATCACTATATTGTCAAATATCCAGATGATAGATTTGGAGTGATCATGGAAGCGAAGACTCCTTGGTCTAAACTAGATCTTAGATCATCAAGTGTCGGGAGCATGTAATAGACATTATCCGAAGTAGACAACAACTTTAAAAAAAAATTTGGCTAGACTCTAGACTATAAATGCTCATAGTCTTGATGTTGAAGGACACCTCATATAGTAGCCTGGGTTGTGTTCATCCAGAATGGATCATACATGACGGGTAAGGAAGTATGTTCTCTGCATGATCACTCCACATTTTTGTATTTTGTTAAATCTATTTTATTCTACCTCCACCTTTGGAGGACCATCCCTCTAGAAGAACATCTTGGCTGGTCTTCCATGCATCTTTTTGTATTAGTACACATGTTCATACACTCAGGTACTTACTTAGTTGCGTAGCCAATACTGAGCATTCTGTTGGTCAGATGCCGATCATCTCCAAAAGTACAATGGGTTCCCAAAAACTTCTGGTTATACCAAGACTCAAGGAAGGTCTGAAGAAGGTCATTTCGGTAAAGACCTGAAAATGAAACGAAACATAAATTTTATATTTATGCTGAATTATAATTTGAGATA
Source organism: Leptodactylus fuscus (assembly GCF_031893055.1). Lineage (NCBI taxonomy): Eukaryota > Metazoa > Chordata > Amphibia > Anura > Leptodactylidae > Leptodactylus > Leptodactylus fuscus. Next base: position 179,380,911 of record NC_134270.1, on the reverse strand, counting down.
TCTAAAAAGATATCTGACATACAGATCATGACTTGTTGTAGCCCTCCGTGATCTGCACCTGCTTTTCCAGAGAACTTTGAAGATACCCTAAGGCGTATTATTGTAAAAACCCCTTATAATTCAAGAAACGTTGACCTATTATATACATAGTGACCACACCCTTGTTTTCTAACAGGCTAGTAGACAAGTCCCTGAGGGCAGTGTTGGTCAAAATTTACCTTAAAGGGGTTTAGAGGACTTTAATATTGAGGGCCAATCCACCTGTCCTAGAAGTCATTGACACCTTTGGAGGACCATCCCTCTAGAAGAACGTAATAAAGAGACATTGTCCTAGAAGTCATTGACACCTTTGGAGGACCATCCCTCTAGAAGAACGCAATAGAGAGACATTGTCCGACGTAGACAACACCTTCAGTGGAGGTCCAACTGCTAGGACTTCCACTGATGGCGAGAAGGTTCCCCTCCATTCATTCTCTATGGGACTGCTGGAGATAGCTGAGCACTGTACTATCCCATACATGGCCCAATTCTTGTGATGGGTGGGGGTCTCTGCAGTAATATCACTATAAATGATTTGAAGGAACCTTGGACAATATAAAAATGTTGGATAGTTTAGGTGGACTTACCCAGAGGACCACTGATGCAGGAGACACAGTCGAAGTAGGACTGGCAAGCCCTTTCCACGTTGAAGGCGATCCAGTATCTCAAGCTGCTCATGAAACTTATGTAAGAGTCGGAGAGGTTCAGGATGCGCACGTCTCCTCCTACTGCCCCATACCGATCATTCGACTCCAGGACCTTCACAAGCTCCACGGTGGCTAGAGGTTCTAGTTTTGTGTCGGAGTCACACACCTGTATGGACAAATCGTAAGGTCACATTGTTGTTCCTCATAGTCCAGTTATAAAGCAGTAACTATTCACAATACATGGTTCTATGTCCACAGTACATGGTTAGGGTTAGAACACCTCATATCTATTACAGTCTTGACCAGCATTGACCAAAAATTCATTCCATAAGAAGTAATGAATGTCTCAATTGTAGAGGTCAATGTGGCCATTAAGACACCATTGCTCACCAAGTGGCAATTACAAAGACCTTCAAGTGGCCGAACAAAAGCGATTTATGTCCATTGGAGGAAAAAAACCTTCTTTATAGTCCAAAAAAACAGCTGGTCAAAATCTGTAACATGTCCGCAATCTACTGTACCATGTGGGGCACTGAGGTATAGGTGCAATTGTTACCACAGAACCCTCTATAACCTTGTCCTTGGTTACTTGAGACACTGGGGTTTGGGTGCAACTGTTGCCTCCCACTGCAGATAGATACATCCCTGGTTACTTGGGGAACTTTACATGGATTCAACTGATAACTGCTGCCATTTTTTAATCCTCTATAGCTATGTTCTTGTTTTTTGCAACCTAAAATTGTATGATGTCTTACCTGGACGTAGTCTACGCTGTCCCCAAGAGCTTTGAAGGCTGTGTACATGACTTCTCTCTTTCCGCCCCATTTTTGCATAATGCACACGCATCGCTTTGTCCTAATAAGAGTCTCCACCTCTATTCTGGTGGGATCTTCCATCTCGATTTCTGTATAGATAGGCAATGGGTCTTCTTGCAGTTGGTCACCAGGATAATTCTGCATCTCCATTCCAACGGTGAACAGCTGAGGGTTATCATACACCCGGTCTTCGTTCATTTCGAGATTGGCGTTACTTTGGTATCGGGGTTCGGCATTAGAATTTATTCTAGTCTGATAGGTTTGGTCTTCGGGCATGAGGTCTCCAGCGCCATGGAATTTTTCGGCTGCATCCTTGTCCCAGTGATGGTAGTTGTTTCTCCAGATAAACGTTCCTACGTCTTCTTTCGAAAAAACATCTTTGAACATGTCCATCATGTATTGATCTTCTGGGCTGTTACCATCGATGACCATGATGATCCTCAGCTTGTCTGGGGGGTATTCTGTGTTTTTGACCGACTCCAGGCACTCACGTAAGTAAACAGGGTCTTCCTGGTAGGCAGATATTGTCAAGGCCACGGATTTGGTGTACGAGCAGGGCAGACCACCTCGTCTCATCTTCCTGTGCTCCAAAAAGGCAAAAAAACTCTGGATGATCAGATGGGCCGAGAGGAAGGCGCCGTAGATGCCAAAGGCCATGATTTTAAATTCATCTGTGGCCAGGGGTATGCTGTCAATAAACGCCCATAATACCCCACCCAGGACTAAAAAAGCAAAGGAGAAAGTTCCTATCCTTCGAATGACACCCACCCACGGGCGCTCATCTTTTTGTATATCGGCCATTTTGTTTTGAAGGTCTTCCAGCTATGAGGAAGACGCCTGCAAACGAAGAAGAAGAACATTCATTACTTGACGTGAACAGTTTTGACTTTGTGTACAAGACATGTAGCAGAGCTGAGGTTGTCACAACACAACGTCTAAGATTTAGAAGATTTAAGCAACTGAGAACGTCTACTTACTTACCTCACCCCCCCCCCCAACACCATGAACTGGTCAAACCAGTATGTAGCATTCCATCAACCAGTACCGTCAACTCTGGTTGTTTCAAATGAAATTGCCCAAATTTTTGACCTTTTATTATTTTTTTCAAGCTACCATGCAAATCTGTTCCTGAGTCCCTGCACCCCCTGAAATGTTCCTGAGTCCCTGCACCCCCTGAAATGTTCCTGAGTCCCTGCACCCCCTGAAATGTTCCTGAGTCCCTACACCCCCTGATATGTTCCTGAGTCTCTGCACCCCCTGATATGTTCCTGAGTCCCTGCACCCCCTGATATATTCCTGAGTCCCTGCACCCCCTGAAATGTTCCTGAGTCCCTGCACCCCTGAAATGTTCCTGAGTCCCTGCACCCCCTGATATATTCCTGAATCCCTGCACCCCCTGAAATGTTCCTGAGTCCCTGCACACCCTGAAATGTTCCTGAGTCCCTGCACCCCCTGAAATGTTCCTGAGTCCCTGCACCCCCTGATATATTCCTGAATCCCTGCACCCCCTGAAATGTTCCTGAGTCCCTGCACCCCCTTATATGTTCCTGAGTCTCTGCACCCCCTGATATGTTCCTGAGTCCCTGCACCCCCTGAAATGTTCCTGAGTCCCTGCACCCCCTGATATATTCCTGAATCCCTGCACCCCCTGAAATGTTCCTGAGTCCCTGCACACCCTGAAATGTTCCTGAGTCCCTGCACCCCCTGAAATGTTCCTGAGTCCCTGCACCCCCTGATATATTCCTGAATCCCTGCACCCCCTGAAATGTTCCTGAGTCCCTGCACCCCCTTATATGTTCCTGAGTCTCTGCACCCCCTGATATGTTCCTGAGTCCCTGCACCCCCTGAAATGTTCCTGAGTCCCTGCACCCCCTGAAATGTTCCTGAGTCCCTGCACCCCCTGAAATGTTCCTGAGTCCCTGCACCCCCTGATATATTCCTGGATCCCTGCACCCCCTGAAATGTTCCTGAGTCCCTGCACCCCCTGAAATGTTCCTGAGTCCCTGCACCCCCTGAAATATTCCTGAGTCCCTGCACCCCCTGAAATGTTCCTGAGTCCCTGCATCCCCTGAAATGTTCCTGAGTCCCTGCATCCCCTGAAATGTTCCTGAGTCCCTGCACCCCCTGAAATGTTCCTGAGTCCCTGCACCCCTGATAGATTCCTGAATCCCTCCCCCCCTGAAATGTTCCTGAGTCCCTGCACCCCCTGAACCCCACAGACCAGCTGTCTATTGAAGCCACGAGCATCACGGTGAACATGACACGTTACTGCAGATCACAATGTGATATTGATGATCTGTCCTAATGGTAACATAATATCAGAGGTGTGAACAGACATAATATATAGAAAAATAAATAATCCAAAGAAGAAAATAAAAGTAACCCAGAAATAATATCAGTAATTATCGGACCCTACAATAACGTGAATCAGGGATAGATAAGAATCTGCTACCGAGCTCCTCAACTTCCAACAAGACGACCTCCTTCAGGTAGGACCCTACACTAAATAAACATCTTAGATCTCTTGGAGCCAAAATGACTCTACAGTGTGAACACAGGGCAATAAACAGACCTATCTTGGACCCAGAACAGGGCCACAGTGTGAACACAGGGCAAAGCCGTAGTCTACTTAAAATGGCCTCAGGTAGATGGAGACTGAAGGACGTCCTCCATTCCTAATAAATAGACCTGAAAGGAGGGAACCGCAGCCCCCTGGTAATAGACATACAAGAAATATTCAGACAGCACATCCCAATGTGAACAAGTGCAAACTATAGAAATACAAAGAAATGCAGCAGCGTCTGCACAAAGCGCCAGGACATAGAGAATAGAGACGGACATTACTGGTGTTACTGGTACATATAGAGAAACTAATGTGATCTACAGACTATACATATAAATCATAGGTAGGTCCTCGTTATAGAGAATTCATCAAACAGTAAGAACCTGAACCTGCCCCGACCCTACACTACATAGACGGATGGCTCTAGATCTTACTCCTATCTATCTATCTATCTATCTATCTATCTATCTATCTATCTATCTATCTATCTCCTATCTATCTATCTATCTATCTATCTATCTCCTATCTATCTATCTATCTATCTATCTATCTCCTATCTATCTATCTATCTATCTATCTATCTATCTCCTATCTATCTATCTATCTATCTATCTATCTATCTCCTATCTATCTATCTATCTATCTATCTCCTATCTATCTATCTATCTATCTATCTATCTATCTCCTATCTATCTATCTATCTATCTATCTATTAACTATCTATCTATCTATCTATCTATCTATCTATCTCCTATCTATTTATCTATCTATCTCCTATCTATCTATCTATCTATCTATCTATCTATCTATCTATCTATCTATCTCCTATCTATCTATCTATCTATCTCCTATCTATCTATCTATCTATCTATCTATCTATCTATCTATCTCCTATCTATCTATCTATCTATCTATCTATCTATCTATCTATCTATCATCTATCTATCTATCTATCTATCTATCTATCTCCTATCTATCTATCTATCTATCTATCTATCTATCTATCTCTCTATCTATCTCTTCTATGTTGGGTACATCTCCTGTGACTATACACTATAGATATTCTCTTACCAGTTCAGTTCCTCGGTTGCTCCACTTTTGCCTCCTCCTCGCTCAGTCTCCTGCCGCCCTGCACTGCTCGCTCTTTAATATAGGGGACACACCTTGCACATGTCATGACCACGTAATAGCTGAAATACGTCTATTCCGTCTGTTCTGTCTGAGTCTAGCAGGAAATTTTTGACACAGCCTTACATACCGATAGTAAAGTCACTTGCAATTGGGAACTAGTCACACGGCGAGGTATGAGGATTTCATCACTATTGTTATTACAGGGTCTCCCTCTATACACGATATATGTTCTTACAATATATAGACACACAGATATAGCAAAATTTCCAAGAGAAACCAAATCGCTGCACCGCACATCGCAGCCTTATACATTGACCTAGGTGTCTCAGCAAAATCTACAAAACTGAACACGAGGGTCTCAGTATACATATGTATAGAAGCCCACTACTCGCTTCATGGTGACCTGTATATAGGGGGTCCCTAGTCTACGGGTACACACATGGAAAGCAACCACCATCACTACAACACAGTGCCCACAGGTGAACGACCCCGCAGCTCAGCGAGACCCCCTCTGTAAAGCCCCCAGACTCTGATCTACAACACCCCACAGGTTCTGCACCACAGCAATGGCAGACACCGCACATACGTTTACTCAACCGATACCCCCCCAGACTCATGCATACTAAACTGCATCCTAATAGGAGATTGGTAGTGCAGATACCGGCTGCTGTACCTTGCCGCAGAGCCTTGGCCACCCCATATGGTGTAACTGGCGCGCTTTGACAATTTTATTTATTGCCCATCCATTTTTGCAGCTTTTTAGCACATGTTGTGTAAATCCCATGAGGCCCTTCTCTTATTACTGTTTATGAATATATTGGTTAAATATTGGGTGAAACAGTTTTACCCTAAATCGCTGCGGTGATTGTGATACAGTTTTTTTTTCAGGTTTTTACCATGTTGTACTTGTGCACACCACAATGCATCACAAATCTGTGCCGGCCTCCATATATACAGAGGGAGGAGAAAGCGTTGTGTCCAGGAGAAAATATCTCCATCCGCGTAGTCGTAAGGACTGTACCTATATCCCCGCACCCTGCAGGATACACCATGTATGGAGGGGGAAGGAGCACGACTGGTGATGACACTGGAGTTTTTGTAATGAATGAACTTTACTGAACTTGACTATATACACAAACTTGCTAAGGAGAGACCTAACCCAACATGAACCCCGTAGATGGGAGTGCGTGCGCTATAATCCGAGGATTGGCATGTGCAGGCTCTAGCTGCAAACCCCCATGGTTAGGGTCTATGCAACTTTGTCTACAAGGTGAGTACAGCAGGACTAACCAGAACCACTGGCATCTCCATGGGTCCTGGTGGCGGCAAATCCCAAAAAAACACTCCCTTGTTTCATGGCCACTATAGCTATGCAATTGGTAACAGTGGGTCCTAGTAGGTCGGGGGGCTCTATCACTTTTACTTTACTTTGTACTGTCTATTAAACTAATAAACTTCATGGGTAATTATTGCAAATCAAGGGGACCAAAACTGTCCTTGCACAGGGGCCCTCAGTTGTGTATATTGGCCCCTGCAGGAAGGCATATCTGCAATAGAAGTATAAGGTTACTGAGGTCTTCTGGCCTGGTCGTCTGCACTAGATGTGGCCAATGCCAAAAACCCCTCCTCTGATCCCTCTTAGTGCCATGTGTATACTCTACTCCATACATCTGGTCCACTAGAGTACCAGAAGATCCTCCAGTGGGCCTAGGCATTACCACATTAATGGTGCAGCAGTAGACACTAGGGTTGAGTGATCGGGATCGGAAAAGATCGGATTCTGATCGACGACGGAGCAATCACAATCGCAATCAGAATTATGATCCTGATCTTTTTTAGTGGGATCGAGGTCTCCTGTTAGTTCCCACAATGCTTGGCTACTGGCTAATATTAGGGTTGAGCGATTGGGATTGGAAAAGAACGGATTCCGAATGGCGATCAAGCAAATTTCGTGATCGGGATTGGCTGGAAAATGATTGAAAATCGTATTTTAAAAAACTATTCTGAAATCTCAAGATCGGCTCAACCCTATTAGACTCCCAAATTTGTAGGCATTATGGTCTATTTCATAGGTGTGGTTGGAGGGTGGGCTCCCAAGATCACTTTATCTGGTGGCTCCAAGGAACATCAGTCCAACATTACATCCACTGCAGTGTTTCAGACCAGCGCCGCCCCATGCTGTGCCTTCACCCCAGTTCCTAACCAGTTGCATCAAAGTATCATGTCCTAAAGGCACCCCATGTGACCGACGAGACCCAATAACAAGCCTTTACTATAACAAGGATTTACTATATATTGACACATTGTTACAAATGTTACACTTCTCCTCCTTGGCTATAAATACTCCTGAGGCGGACGTCTACCCTGTATGTACGGTATATAATGTGTCGTCCGTCCCCACATCCCCTTTGGTGACATCATTAGATCTTGGGTGTGTCTTCAGCGCCTTCTATCATGTAGCTCGAGACGAGAGGTCAGGGATCCACCTTCGCTTTTCTTCTTTACCTTTGACGTACAAGGTCAGGTGTGAACAGGTTAAACCTGTGCTAAAAAGATCTTTTATTAGTCGGAAGTTAAAAATATTGACGTAACGACAGGTAGAAGAACCGTCCGCCCTGAGCTCTGCCCAGTGGCGTATCTAGGAATGGCTGGGCCCCAAGGCGAACGTTTGATTATGCCCCATAGTGGCCCCTGAACGCACTGTTATGCCCCATTGTGGACCACCCATGAATAATTTTCAGACCATAGAGTGTAATGAGGGGAAGATACAAACATAAAAAACACTGTGACTTATCTCTCCTGGGCTCTGGCGCACTCCCCATCCTCACTCCCTACTTTTGGCTATCTTCAATGTTGGACCATATGTCACGTGAGCTTGGCCTGGCCTGCGTGACATCTGGGACATCACCAAACAGGAACGAAGCCTGCCGGAGCGCAGGGGAGGTAAGTAACAGTGTTTTTTATGTTCCCTCACCTCCACTGGGTCTCCAATCATTATAGTCTGGGCGCCCGAGTCTAATGATAGCAGTGTTTGCAGGGTTTACGGACCCATGGCCTCACCCATCCCCACTCCTGATCACATTTACTTCCACTTCAGCAGAAAGGGAAGCACAGGAGGCAAATGTTTCGAGGGACAATTTTTATAGCTGCCCCATCAAAAAGTGCAATCCATTTCCGTGATCCAGCCGGTCACAGTGTTATCTTCCGGTTGGGCCACTGACCAACGGGAAAGACTGGGCTATGTGGTTATGTGCCAATGGAGCTTTGTGAGGGATTGTTTTTTGCCAGCTGAGCTGTAGTTTTTATTGGTCGCATTTGCAGTGTTTAGGACTTTTTGATTATTTTAATTCCATTTTTTGGGGAGGCGAGATGATCACGGTAACATGGTGAACTGGTCTATCAAGTCCAACCTAACATGTTAATCCAGAAGAAGGCAATAAAGACCCCGATTGTCCCATCAGAGGAAAAAGTTCTTTACCAAGTCAACATGTAGTAATTGGACTAAATCCCTGGATCAATGTCCGATCCCAAAAATTCTAATTCTCTGACATGTTGGTGGAGGAGACTTTTCTGGAGACGCCTGCAGTTCTTCTATGTCCTTGGCGCAGACTGTCTTCACCCTCATCTATACTTGTAGTCAGTCCTGGGTGTCTCGGCCCTTGGATATCTTTTGCAGGAGAGATTTGGCAGATAATATGAGATGTCCTGCAGGGATTCTGAGGATTCGCTTTCATAACAACTACTGGCTACAGCAAGGTTCAGAGAAATGGTCGAGTGCCAAGAATATTTCATCTACACACAATGGAGATGGTGGCAAAGGTCAAGTCATCATTACATCATAGAGATTAGTAATCTGTCTAATTATAGAATGGCCTCTACTGTAACCAGGGAGCCATGGAGTCGAAATAACACTTGGGGTACAGAATAATGACACTCGCTGACGAACATTGCCAACACTAGAATGTCATATCCTGTACCCCAAGTGTCACCATGTCAGTGTCCAGTACCCCAAGTATCAGCCTGTCATTATCTTGTACCCCAAGTATCAGCCTGTCATTATCCTGTACCCCAAGTATCAGCCTGTCATTATCCTGTACCCCAAGTATCAGCCTGTCATTATCCTGTACCCCAAGTATCAGCCTGTCACTATCCTGTACCCCAAGTATCAGCCTGTCATTATCCTGTACCCCAAGTATCAGCCTGTCATTATCCTGTACCCCGAGTATCAGCCTGTCATTATCCTGTACCCCAAGTATCAGCCTGTCACTATCCTGTACCCCAAGTATCAGCCTGTCATTATCCTGTACCCCAAGTATCAGCCTGTCATTATCCTGTACCCCAAGTATCAGCCTGTCATTATCCTGTACCCCAAGTATCAGCCTGTCATTATCCTGTACCCCAAGTATCAGCCTGTCACTATCCTGTACCCCAAGTATCAGCCTGTCATTATCCTGTACCCCAAGTATCAGCCTGTCATTATCCTGTACCCCAAGTATCAGCCTGTCATTATCCTGTACCCCAAGTATCAGCCTGTCATTATCCTGTACCCCAAGTATCAGCCTGTCATTATCCTGTACCCCAAGTATCAGCCTGTCATTATCCTGTACCCCAAGTATCAGCCTGTCTTTATCCTGTACCCCAAGTATCAGCCTGTCATTATCCTGTACCCCAAGTATCAGCCTGTCATTATCCTGTACCCCAAGTATCAGCCTGTCATTATCCTGTACCCCAAGTATCAGCCTGTCATTATCCTGTACCCCAAGTATCAGCCTGTCTTTATCCTGTACCCCAAGTATCAGCCTGTCATTATCCTGTACCCCAAGTATCAGCCTGTCATTATCCTGTACCCCAAGTATCAGCCTGTCATTATCCTGTACCCCAAGTATCAGCCTGTCATTGTATTGCACCCGAGTGTCAGTGTGTTTTGTTTTGAGGACTATACTTTGCTCAGTATTGGACCAGTCCCCCACTATTACTATCATCCACCACTTGGGGCGCCATCTTGGACTCCTCTTTTTCTGGACACTCCTGGATTCCATCTCAAGGTTATTTCCTGAGTCACTGACTTTATACTTGTGAGTAAATAAACCTGAAATTCAGATACGTGAGCGGCATCCCCGGTGCCTGGAATCCCAGTGATCGTCTACGTCAGATGATTGAGATCTCGCCCTCCTCTCACCCTCCTCTCGCCCTCCTCTCGCCCTCTCACTCTTGCTGCTCCTGAGTTGCTCAATTAACCACAAAGACAATAGACAGCCGTGGCCTGAAAATATCATTTCTCCCTATATTATTGGGACTTTCCATTGTAGTTATGTTTAGGCTTCCGTCTCCTTCATTCATTCTCAGGCCCTTGGACATGGAGTGTGGCCCCTGCACCAGACCCCTGACCCTCCTCCTGAGTTATGTCCCTGTATAATAGAGGACTAGTCCAAGGGGCAAGTTCAGGTGCCATTTTACTTTATTAGCCCAGCAAATAGATTTAGGCTCCCTATAAAGTGACTTCTTATCAGCGGGCCCGGTTTGCAGACTCTAGAATATGGCAACGAAAAAATCCCCCAAACTTTACACAGGTTACCTTTAGAGAAATGAACGCTGAAGTCCCCAGCCCACGACGCGTTTGTCTGTTGAGTCAGCATTTCCAGAGATCTAGAACATTCTAATCATGATAACGCGGTCACTCCCCCTCCTGGAGAACATCGTGTGATCACCGCTACATGCCATTATCATACATTCTTTACATTTTTCATCAAAAAACTCGCTCAACTACATTTCTATAAGTCATCTACATAGGGCATGTGTAATACCTGTGTATGACAGGTGCGTATACTGTACAACTAACACTATAGGTGGCTGGAAATGTTATATCTATATCTAATTCTACAAGACTGATAGAAGAATGGAGGAAGACTCCTACGTGCCCTACACACAATATATATTGCCCCCTTATTGCCCAAACAGTATAATGCCCCCTTAGTGCTGTACACAGTGTAATATCCCTTAGTACCTTGCACACAGTATAATGCTCCATTAGTGCCCTAGACACAGTATAATGCTCCTTTGGTGCCCTACACATGGTATACTCCTCTTATAGTCCTACACACGGTAAAATGCCCATTTAGTGCCGTATATACATAATAATGCCACCAATGCCCCCCCTACACAGTCTATCTATCTATCTATCTATCTATCTATCTATCTATCTATCTCCTATCTATCTATCTATCTATCTATCTATCTATCTATCTATCTCCTATCTATCTATCTATCTATCTATCTATCTCCTATCTATCTATCTATCTATCTATCTATCTATCTATCTATCTCCTATCTATCTATCTATCTATCTATCTATCTATCTATCTATCTATCATCTATCTATCTATCTATCTATCTATCTATCTATCTATCTATCTCCTATCTATCTATCTATCTATCTATCTATCTATCATCTATCTATCTATCTATCTATCTATCTATCTATCTCCTATCTATCTATCTATCTATCTATCTATCTCCTATCTATCTATCTATCTATCTATCTATCTCCTATCTATCTATCTATCTATCTATCTATCTATTTATTTCCTATCTATCTATCTATCTATCTATCTATCTATCTATCTATCTATCTCCTATCTATCTATCTATCTATCTCCTATCTATCTATCTATCTATCTATCTATCTATCTATCTATCTATCTATCTCCTATCTATCTATCTATCTATCTATCTATCTATCTATCTATCTATCTCCTATCTATCTATCTATCTATCTATCTATCTATCTATCTATCTATCGATCTATCTATCTATCTATCTCCTATCTATCTATCTATCTATCTATCTATCTATCTATCTATCTATCTCCTATCTATCTATCTATCTATCTATCTATCTATCTGCTATCTATCTATCTACAAAATGCATATACTATGTATGAAATAGTATCTCACTCTTTATTAGTTACCTCTGGGGTGCTGCCTTTTTCCTTGTATATCTATCAAACTATCTCTCTATGTCCTAGTTCTATAGATACCCTATAAAGATGCATACATTGCTATGGCTAAACACACTTGGATTGGATCCATGGATCATACAGGAACTCAAAGCTAACACATAAAGGGTCCGGTGCTTACTAGAGATGAGCGAACACTAAAATGTTCGAGGTTCGAAATTCGATTCGAACAGCCGCTCAATGTTCGTGTGTTCGAACGGGTTTCGAACCCCATTATAGTCTATGGGGAACATAAACTCGTTAAGGGGGAAACCCAAATCCGTGTCTGGAGGGTCACCAAGTCCACTATGACACCCCAGGAAATGATGCCAACACCTCTGGAATGACACTGGGACAGCAGGGGGCGCATGTCTGGGGGCATCTAACACACCAAAGACCCTCTATTACCCCAACATCACAGCCTAACAACTACACACTTTACACACTCAAAAAAACCTCTATCAAAGTGGGAAAATACCTGGAAACCTTCTTTACTCCCAAAATGGATGGACACAAACCCCAATTTAAGCTCAACAAACAGTAACAACCACCCCTTTAAATCACGTTCCCCATGACAACCACAAATGGAATAGGCAATGGGAATTCCAAAAGCCCTCACCCTTAACTGTCATTTTGAGTGTGTGTGTGTGTGTGTGTGTGTGTGTGTGTGTGTGTGTGTGATGTGGTAAGACCTTCCAAAATTCACTTTTCTAGCCCTTAACATGAGCCCTTCCAAACAAAGTTACAGGACCTTAAGCTGAGCTACCAGCAGAGATTGAGGCCCTTGGCATGAGTAGAGCCTTGCACCAGCAGTGTTTTTGACACTTAGGGTGAGTTGAGCCTTGTACCAGCATGTGTCCCTTAACATCAGGCGGGCCCTAAGTTCTGCGCTTTGCACAAAAGTTCCACATTAACTAGGCTGAATGGTACAAAGATTAGTAGGCCCGAGAACCAGGAACAGGTCTTGCAATGGCTGTCGGATAACGCTTAAAGCACATTGTCCACCAGCCAGTCAGTCTCTACCTCCTCTTACCCAACAGTCTTGTCCTCCTTCCACCCAAAATTCCCAATCTTCCCAGAACAATAACCCCCAACTGTCCCTGCTCCCCAGAGCTGTTCTCCCTTCCTTTGACTGTACCGCAACCTGCCCCTCCATTTCGCGATTCCACGGACCTAACAGACGAGTATCTGTGTCCAGATGCTCAAACACTAGAGTCTCCTCCATCTCCGGTCGATTTGGTGGTGGATGACCAGCAACCCACCCTCATCGACGACGATGAGACGCAGTTGCTGTCAGGGCAGCCAGTTGACATGCGCATTGTGCAGGAGGAGGAGGCGAGGCAGGAGTTGGAAGAGGAGGTGGTGGACGACGAGGACACCGACCCCACCTGGACAAGGCGGATGTCAAGCTGGGAAAGTAGTGTGGATGTTGAGGCAGGTGCAGCACCAAAAAGGGTAGCTAGAGGCAGAGACATGTCCAGAGGCAGAGGTCAGCTGCTTTGCCGAAGCCAGGCCAGACCCGGAATGTCCGAAGATGTTCCCTTTTGTACCCAGCCCAGAAAAACTCCCCCATCGAGGGCACGTTTCTTGAAGGTGTAGAGTTTTTTCAAGGAATGCGCCGAGGACAGATATAGTGTCGTCTACACAATTTGCCTCTCGAAATCGAGTAGGGGCCCTGAGAAGAGCAACCTGTCCACCACTTCAATGCACCGTCATTTGGAATCCAAGCACTGGAATCAGTGGCAGGCAGCAACGGCAGGACAAACGTCGCCCGCCGTTCATGCCACTGCCTCTGCTCACAGTGCTGGCGATGCACTCCAGAGGACGAGCCAGGACATCACTTCATCTGCCTCCGCCACTTTGTTGACTTCTCCCTCATCCTCCCCTGTTTCTGTCTTATCTCCTTCTCCTGCACCATCAAAGGCACCATCAGGCGCTTCTTTATAACAACCCACCATCTCTCAGACATTGGAGCGCCGGCAGGAATACACTGCTAACCACCCACCCACGCAATCCTAGAACGCCAACTTCGCTAAACTACTGGCCCAGGAGAGGTTGGCGTTCCGGCTTGTTGAAACTCCCGCCTTCCCGGACCTGATGGCAACTGTGGCACCTCACTATGCCGTCCCTAGCCGTCACAACTTCTCCCGGTGTGGCGTCCCCGCCTTGCACCAGCACGTGTCACTCAAAATCAGGTGGGCCCTTAGTTCCGCGCTTTGCTGCAAGGTCCACTTGACCACCGACACTTGGACAAGCGCCTGTGGTCAGGGATGCTGCTTATCTTTAAGGACAGGCAGGGTGAATGTGGTGGAGTCTGGTCCCGGGGTGCAAACTGAGGTACCCTATCTCCTCTCCCAGGCCAAAATTCATGGCAGGAGTAGACTGAAACCCTACGACGCTGCAACCTCCACCCCAGCTACTAGCGGCAAACGCTAAAACACTGGTGTGGGGAGACGTCAGCAGGCGGTGCTGAAGCTCATCAGCTTGGGGGACAGACAGCACAGTGCCTCCGAGGTCAGGGATGCCATCCTGGCTGAGATGGCATTTTTTTTTCCCTGCTACACCTGGGGCCTGGCATTTTTACGCCTGTGGTAATGGCTGGAACCTGGTAGCGGCTCTGGAGCTTGCCAGCCTCCAACACGTTCCATGTTTGGCCCACGTCTAACCTAGTGGTGCAAAGTTTTTTGAAAACATACCCAAATGTACCGAAGCTACTGTTGAAAATGCGGCGCTTGTGCGCACACTTTTACAAGTGCACAGGAGTCGCTGCTAGCCTAAAAACACTCTAGCAAGGCCTACATCTGTCCAAACACAGGCTGTTGTCCGTCATTCACACACGCTGAAACCCTACAATACCATATCTTGAGCAGGGTGTGTGAGCTGCACAGACCTTTGATGGAGTTCCATCTACAAAACCCAAGGGTTCCTCAAAGTCAGCTCCCAAAGTTTCTGCACCATGAGTTTCCAGGGGTGGCAGAGTTATGGCTAGGGGCAGAGGCATGGATAGGGATGATGTCTAGGGGCAAAAGCAGTGTGGATGTGGAGGCAAGCTAAGCAGGAAAAACTGGGGGTACAAGCTAAGGCATGGACTGGGGTGATGTCTAGGGGCAAAAGCAGTGTGGATGTGGAGGCAAGCTAAGCAGGGAAAAAGGTGGCTAGAGGCAAAGGGATGTCCAGAGGCAGAAGACAGCTGCATGACAGAAGCTAGACCTGAGCCAGCAAGGCCCAAGATGCCCTCTTTTCTAGCTTCCTTAGAAAAATTCCCCCATCGAGGCCACGTTCCTCGCTGGGGGAGATAATTTCTAAATGTATAGGTCGAGGACAAACTGAGTGTGGTTTACACACTTTGCAATGCGACTCCCCATCTCCCAGGCCTTTCATTCCAGGCTAAAGTACAGCACAACCCACCCACATGCCCAAGGCTTCAACGGCCTCATCTCAAAAATTCTGGCCCAGGAGATGTTGGGGTCCCAGCTTGTGGACACTCTGCCCTTTTTGGGCCTGCTGGCTACTGCGCCACCTCACTGTGCCGTCCACACCAGCACTTTTCCCCAAACATGAGGCGGTCCCTAAGTTCAGTGCTTTGCCCAAAAGATCCACGTGACCAGCTACGAATGGACAAGTGCATGCGTACAGGGACGCTACCTTTCAATCTTGGCACAGTGGTTGAATGTACTTGAGGCATGGACCGGGTCGCAAAATGTGGTGGACTGACTTGTCTCCCCACACAACATTCCTGGGAGGAGGGCTGAAACACCACCCTCCTCCTCCGCTGTTAAATTGACCCCAGCTACGAGCTGGAAACGCTGCAACACTGGTGTGGGGAGACGTCAGCGGGCCGTGCTGAAGCTCATCAGCTTGGGGGCCAGACAGCACACTGCCTACAAAGTGAGTCATGCCATCCTCGATGAGACGGCAATGTGGTTTTTGCCACTGCACCTGGGCCCAGGCATGTTGTCATGTGTGATAATGGCCGTAACCTGGGATCGGCTCTGTAGCTTGGCAGCCTGCAACATATTCCATGCCTGGGCCACGTTTTTAACTCATTGCTGCTAATCTTTTGAAAAAGGTACCCCAATGTTCCTGAGCTACTGGTGAAAGTGTGGCGCTTGTGCGGATAGTTTTTAAAGTCTATAGTTGCCGCTGCTAGCCTCTATGCACTCCTACAACGCCTGTACCTGCTGGAACAACGGCTGTTGTGCGACGTCTCCACACTGCTGGCACTAAACATATCATGTGTTGAGCAGAGTGTGTGAGCAGCACAGACCTTTGATGTAGTTCCAACTCCAAAACCCTCGGGTTTGTCAAAGTCAACTCCCTCAGTTGCTCAACGATGAGTGGCCATGGGTGGCAGACTTATGTGAAATCCCATCCCATCCATTGCACTGGACACGAAACATTAGCATGCGCTCAGCACAACTTCGGATATGGCAGCTGCGTTAAGCAGGGTGCAGGGTACAACACAGACCAGGCCCGAGCACCAGGAACAGGTGTTAGAAATACTGCAGCATCTGCCATTTCCTTCCAATTTTGGGGTTTTGGACCCGCCACCGACTTGTCTGGACCTAAGTGGGGATCATGAGACACAGTTGCCATCAAGGCAAGCTGTGGTCATGTGCGGTTTGCAGTAAGGGGGCAGTGCGCAATTGGAAGAGGAGTTGGTGGATGACGAGGCCACCGACCCCACATGGACAGGGGTGATGTCTAGGGGCTAAAGCAGTGTAGATGTAGAGGGAAGCTAAATCAACAAAAAACCTGGGTAGAAGCAAAGGCATAAACTGGGGTGATGTTTAGGGGCTAAAGCAGTGTAGATGTGGAGGGAAGCTAATTCAACAAAAAAAAAAAAGGGTAGAAGCAAAGGCATAAACTGGGGTGATGTTTAGGGGCTAAAGCAGTGTAGATGTGGAGGGAAGCTAATTCAACAAAAAAAAACAGGGTAGAAGCAAAGGCATAAACTGGGGTGATGTTTAGGGGCTAAAGCAGTGTAGATGTAGAGGGAAGCTAATTCAACAAAAAAAACAGGGTAGAAGCAAAAGCATAAACTGGGGTGATGTTTAGGGGTGAAAGCAGTGTAGATGTGGAGGGAAGCTAATTCAACAAAAAAAAACAGGGTAGAAACAAAGGCATAAACTGGGGTGATGTTTAGGGGCTAAAGCAGTGTAGATGTGGAGGGAAGCTAAGCAGCAAAAACAGTGGGTAGAGGCAAAGGCATGCAAAACTCTACCCTGTTGGAAGACTTATTCCTAGGTCTGGAACACGTTAATGGCCCCCCTGGACAAATTACTGCCACTCAGGGGCCTAGTGTCACCAGGAGGGACAAGTATAGGCGCATGTTGTGGGAATACCTGGCCGACACCAGCTCTGTCCTCTCCGATCCCTCTGTGCTCTACAGCCTACACTTATTTTCTCATCTTTTTTTCTGAACTGCACATCTCTTGCCTGCTTCCTTTGGGATCTTAGAAATGGTGGTCCACTTCCACAGATGGTAACTTCAATAGACAGTGTAACGGGAGTAGCTGAGGGATCGCTGTCTTAACCACTTTTTGGCACAAAATTAACTTCCAAAGCCAAATATGGTGCAAGTATATGATGCAAGGACACCTACACACCTATCTCTGACACATTGGGGAGTTCACCCTCATGCGCCCTTTTGGCCTGCACCATCATGCGCCTCTTCCCAGCCACTCCACATTTCCCAAGCTTTTCATTGCAGGCAGAAGTACAACACAACCCACCCCCATGCCCAAGCCTTTAACAGCCTCATCGATAAACTGCTGGCCCTGGAGATGTTGGTGTTTGTTTATGCTTCTGGAGACCCAGGCCTTCCGTCAGCAGATGGCAGCTGGGGCACCTCCCTATGCTGGGCCTAGCCGTTACTACTTCTCTTGGTGTGCTGTCCCTGCCTTGCGCCTGCATGTGTCCCATAACATCAGTCGGGCCCAGAGCTCTGCGCTTTGCTGCAAGGTCCACTTGACCACCGACACATGGACAAGCGCCTGTGGTCAGGGATGCTGCAGTGCTTATCTTTAATGACAGGCAGGGTGAATGTGGTGGAGTCTGGTCCCCGGTGCAAACTGGGGTGGCCTATCTCCTCTCCCAGGCCAAAATTCATGGCAGGAGTAGACTGAAACCCTACGATGCTGCAACCTCCACCCCAGCTACTAGCGGAAAACACTGTAACACTGGCGTGGGGAGATGTCAGCAGGCCGTGCTGAAACTGATCAGCTTGGGGGACAGACAGCACAGTGCCTCCGAGGTCAGGGATGCCATCCTGGCTGAGATGGCATTTTTTTTTCCCTGCTACACCTGGGGCCTGGCATTTTTGCGCCTGTGATAATGGCTGGAACCTGGTAGCAGATCTGGAGCTTGCCAGACTCAAACACGGTCCACGCATGGCCCACGTTTTCCAACTTGTTGGTGCCATGTTTCTTTGAAACCTACACCATTGTGCCTGATATACAGGTCAAAGTGCGGCCATTTTCGTAAGTGAGAACTAGCCTCTGCTAGGCAGAAAACATTCAGAGCACACTCCTCTCATCTTCGCACCGTTGGCTGGCGGAGGAAGATGAGGGGGTTGGAGTGGCATCTGATGTCCCTGTCCCACATGAGGCTAGAGGGTGCACTTCAGTGTATCCCATTGCTTCACCACAAATGGTGTGAAGGGGAGTGGAAAATGGAGGAAATGGAGAGTGACCCTTACAGTTGGGGCCAGCAAAGGCATGCCAAGTAACACACTGGCACACATGGCTGACTTCATCTTGGGTTGCTTTTCAACACATATTTCACATCATGAAGAACAAATAATACTGGATTTTTACAAGCCTCGAACCCCGGTCTAGGTCTAATGTCTGTTCCTTTCTTATATTAGGGGAGAGGGAAAAAAAATTACTTCAGTGATACGTTTAGCGTACATAGACTGACTATTAATGTGTATCCCACTTAGTGTTGTTAGGGTTACACACCATCACAACCTGGCTAAAGCTTCTATAGCTGTTAATAAAGTCAACATAACTTTACGGTATCCAAAAAGACAGCTGGTACCGACAGAGAGCAAGACAAATGTCAACCTAAGCTGTGAGCTCTGAACACCCACAGTGACTTTGGCGTCATCATCATTATAAGGGAGCGGGTGGTAATAAATAACTTGGCAGTGCCTAAAACCCAAAAAGCTTATACAACTATATTTACATTAAGATACACAAATGACACTTTTTAGTAGCATGTCATGAGACAAGCTGATAAGATCTTCCTTTGTGCAGTGCTATTTGAAAGTTAAACGCTGCCTTTATTTTAATTCTGGAGAAGGTGCAGACATTAGATTTAGAACATGTTGTCTTCATTGTCCAAATTCTCTATATAGGTAATGTGTTTTTCGGGCCGAGCTGTCTGGGAATGAGCTGGTGCAGCACTGACAACCTGGGTGAATATGGCAAGAGCCTGAGATGTAGGGTGAATGAATCCCCAAATTATTTGTGGAATTTCCACTCAGAAACTGGCACTATATACCAGTAGCAAAAATTGTGGGTGCACGTAACCCCAATATATTCTTTGAATTCCCAGTCAGAAACTGGCACTATATACCAGTAGCAAAAATTGTGGGTGCACATAACCCCCATATATTCTTTGAATTCCCAGTGAGACAATGGCACTATATACCAGTAGCAAAAATTGTGGGTGCACGTAACCCCAATATATTCTTTGAATTCCCAGTCAGACAATGGCACTATATACCAGTAGCAAAAATTGTGGGTGCACGTAACCCCAATATATTCTTTGAATTCCCAGTGAGACAATGGCACTGTATACCAGTAGCAAAAATTGTGGGTGCACATAAACCCCATATATTCTTTGAATTCCCAGTCAGACAATGGCACTGTATACCAGTAGCAAAAATAGTGGGTGTATATAGCCCCATTTCTATTGCTAGGGGACTTGCAGGGTATTTCTGGGGTGAAGGTGGGGGGGCACACCGTTGGAACGGGTATCGGGGGTATATATCGGGTATACGGGAATACACTGTCAGTGTATTCCATTCAGGATCCTGGGAAAGCTGGGTTGCGGCGATTGAGCCTGTCAGTGCCACGTTACACTGACAAGCTTCTCCCTGGAATTTAGCTCTTATAAGAGCTGTTGGTTGTCTTCTCCTTCCTATCCTAGCCTGTCCCTGCCTACCCAGAATCTAAGCCCTAGCTAGCTGGACGGAAACCTCCGTCCCCGGTGAATTGCAAGCTCAGAATGACGCGAACCTGGGCGGCGCTATTCTTTTAAATTAGAGGTCACATGTTTTCGGCAGCCAATGGGTTTTGCCTACTTTTTTCAACGTCACCGGTGTCGTAGTTCCTGTCCCACCTACCCTGCGCTGTTATTGGAGCAAAAAAGGCGCCAGGCAAGGTGGGAGGGGAATCGAGTAATGGCGCACTTTACCACGCGGTGTTCGATTCGATTCAAACATGCCGAACAGTCTAATATCCGATCGAACATGAGTTCGATAGAACACTGTTCGCTCATCTCTAATTTCTAGTAGATAGCAGAGAGTACATTGGGATGGGAGACTGGAGACTTAGCAGCAAAATTTGATAAACTATACAGTTCAACCACAATGTTGTATCAGAGTAAAACAAATCCGGGTACACCACCCAGTATTCCACCACCGGGGCAACGCCTATGTAGGCACACACTCTCCCTAATGTGTATGATTATCCCCTGACCCTCGTCTATAGTCTCTCACTCTGCCAAACTAGTATCCCTGCGCTATGCTGACGAGGTCCAAAAGACTGAAACAGCGCTGTCCATAGCTGGGAATCTGTTCCTTTTGGAATAGTAATACTAGTTTGGCAATAAACCCCGCATAATGTCAGTAGGTTTATTAACTGAGTCATGCATGATGTTAAGGGGGCTGCCCCTAGAGGGCGGCATACAGAGGCACTGTGCTCCTAATTACATCCTGGAGAAGAGATTTGCATAGTTTTTACCCACATTCTCCTGGTGAATGCCTGGCGACACTCCTGGTGTATGTGAGCCATTGGTTGGGTGCGGTTTCTCTGGCCAGCACTCGTTGGACGCTATCTCCCAGTTTCGGGGGTCTGCTGACTCGGAGCACATTCCGACAATAACCGTTCACCTTCCATTTTGTAATCACATAGGCCACTGTCTAGTTTAGGTAATTCAGTTTTCTTGCTATGTCCCTTAAGGATCGACCATTTCTGTGGTACTCCACAATTACCCCTTTCTGGAAATCGGACAACTCTGCACTTTGTGGCATCTTGCATGTGACTAATGTCAATGCTATTTACTGGCGGAAGGCGTGACGTACATCACGACCGCAGATATCTTCATTTGCATGGGTGTCCAAATACTTATTGGTAGACAGTGTATAATGCCCAAGTGCCGCCACACAATATAATTACCCCTAAGTACCCAATGTACAGTATAGGGTCTCCTATGTGCCCCCTTACGCTATAATGCCTCTTAAGTGCCTCCACACTGGATAATACCCTGTAAGTGCCCCAGACAATTCCCACACAGTGTAACATCCTCCTGTAGTCCCCATAGAATATAATGGCCCCTTGTGGCTCCCAACACAGTATAATGTTCCCATGTGGCAGGGCTTACATAGACTTTTCTGTGCACCCATCAGACATTGATATCACAGGCGGTATTTATTTTTTTGAGCTGATTGTACCCGGCAGGTGAGAGGTGAATGTAAAATTCTCTGAACCTAAAGCACAGGGACTTGTATAAATCCTTCAATGTAGAATGTTGTGCGACCAGTTCAGTGTCCTTGGGTGCAGTCAGGACTTGTAAAAAAACAAAGTGCAGTCAATACGGTGTATCCACGGCTGACACAGAGAGCGGCGTCTGCTGGGAGAGAACATCTGCCCTTAAGGTCCAATATTAGTCTCATAAACATTTCTTCTTATTGGCAGGCGGCTCCTCAGTTTGCCATTCAGAGCTCCCTTGTATAGCCATAGATTGTGATTCCAGCAGCTTCCACTAGGGGTGCTTAAGAGCTGCATACAGTTTATACATTCAATTCAATAATGTCACAGTATGCAGTATGCTCCAGGGCTCCCCCTAGTGGTGTCAATAGGCAGACACCATTTGGATTTGCAGCTTTGTATCAGACAAGGCATAGCCAGGTAAGCAAGTGGGCTGTGTCGGCGGAGTGGGGCACACACCATTGTTGTAATTGCTGTTGGTATGTTTTTTTAATTCTTCAAAGAACAATTACATTATTTCTGCTCCCATTAAACAGGCCATTAATATGCACAGGAGCACCTGATGGATTTTGATCACTCCTAACCTCTGGGCACCAAATGTAGTAGTTCAATGTCCTTCTGCTCCGGCCACCTGTACATCTACAGTAGCTTCGCCCAACTCTAGCACCATTTCACTTAGACCAGGCCATGGGGCAACTAGTCCTAAATATGTTGCTTAACTTGTTTAGGACTAACACCAGGATGGACTCCAGGACAATAAGCAGCTGCTGGCTTCCTTGGACAAAAATATCTCCGACTCCTCTGTATTTCTGAGGGGTGGTCCAGTGGAGGCCTTCCAGCTTCAGGAGCCATCTCTCGCTCTCATCACCCTCACACGGCAGCTGTAGATCCCCTACAAGGCAAGTGTCTCTCTGTGGAGGACTCAGCACACCCATGATATACACAGGCAGTCCATTTAATTCAGTGGGCACCATGTAATGCTTCATTTCCCCTTGTGGCGGTACTGTATAGAAATGAAACATTTGGTGATGGGTCTAACCATAGATTACATCTGATCGCTGGGACTCTGTATGATCAGCTTATTGTTGAGAGACCTTTCTAGGGTGGGTACGGTGCGTACTCAGACCCCTTTAAATTTTTCACTTTTGGTTTCATCGCAGCCATTCACATTATTTCTCATTAATGGACACTCTCGGCCCCATCTTGGCAGAAACCCTCCCCTAGAAATGTAGTTATCTTTGCAAATTTATTAAAAAAAGAAAAACTGAACTATCACATGGCCATAAGTATTGAGTATTTGCCCCCTTTGAGCTCGTACAGCCAGTAGTCGTCTTGGGAATGATACAAGTTTTACCCATCTAGATTTGGGGATCCTCTGCCATTCTTCCTTGCAGATCCTCTTCAGTTCCGTCAGGTTGGATGGTGAACGTTGGTGGACACCATTTTCAGGTCTCTCCAGAGATGCTCAATTTGGTTTAGGTCAGGGCTCTGGCTGGGCCAGTCAAGAATGGTCAGAGTTGTTCCGAAGCCGCTCCTTTGTTATTTTAGCTGTGTGCTTAGGGTCATTGTCTTGTTGGAAGTTGAACCTTCGGCCCAGTCTGAGGTCAAGAGCACTCTGGAGAGGTTTTCTTCCAGGATATCTCTGTACTTGGCCTCATTCATCTTTCCTTCCATTGCCACCAGTCGTTTTGTCCCTGCAGCTGAAAAACACCCCCATAGTATGGTGGACGGCCAAGTACAAGAACTTTGGGAACATTCACTAGGGACTCGGGGAGACATAGAAGACCCAGTGAAGCTGTTTGTCCGAAGTGCCTAAATTTTTGAGAAATTTTGTTGAATCTGGTTCACTTCGCCCCTCTCTACCCACTGGTATCGTAAAAATATCTATTGTGTTACTGGGACAGCCGTGAAATACAATTAGAGTCCGTGTACGGAGAGCGTTCTTGCTTACATGTGTCAGTAAAGGTCATGGATCCAGCTTAGTTACTTAATCTTTATTTTGCCCTCAAGGCTACATGAATACAAATGATTAGGATGTAAGTGAAGATAATTGGATCACGTTCTCACAATTTTTAGGTGTGAATTGATTTGTACATTGACTTGAAGTTGCGGCTCTTCCTTTACATTTTTCTTTGTGAAGCAACTACAGAGAAGAACAAGTCATCCTGAAGAAACGTGGAGGAGCCGATGACGTCCCCTCCCTGCAACCAAAAGCAGAAGATGAAACGAGCAAGAACAAACTAAGAGAAACTTTGGATTTCTGTAGCACTGATACTATGAGCCCGACCCTGAAGCTTGAGGACCGTCCTATTGGTGCAGTATCAGGCACTGCCATTCATATACATAAGGCTATGTAAGCAGCAATCGCTGGAGAATCTTCATTCTACTAGAGCTGCAGGGCCACAAGAGTTTAAGTCCTGGAAAACCCCTTGAATTTATATCATGTCCAGCTCAATACATAATTGTCCAATAGCGGGTAAATAGCAGTGGTATATTGTGAGTAAATACTACCACCAGATAGTGCCTTGAGATAGGTCTGTGACATTCGGGACTGGTGGGCATTCTTATATGGTGAAGGGCTTAGCGCACTTGTTCTACCACAACATAACACATTTTGTTGTCTTTTTTTGTGGTTTCTTATGCCATTAATGTTGAGTAAAATCATGTCCTATGTTTTCCTTGGTTGATGCACCTCACTCTCACCATGACTGTCGCTGTTTGTAATGGAACCATCTGACCATGGCAGGTCCAAAACTGTGAAGTTGAGGGCAGATGTACAAGTTCAACATGGATGGGTTAGTCTGTTCTGTGTTGGTTTGCCATTGTTGGAGCACCTTGCTCTACTCATGACTACCATTGTTCGGAATGGAGCCAGCTGACCATGGCAGGTCCAAACTGTGAGGCTGAGCACAGACATACATCATGGATGGGTTAGTCTTCCCTGTATTGGTTTGCCATGGTTGGAGCACCTCAATCTCATTATGACTACTGTTTGTCATGGAACCATCTGACCATTGCAGGTCCAAAATTGTGAAGTTGAGGGCAGATGTGCAAGTTCAACATGGATGGGTTAGTCTGTCCTGTGTTGGTTTGCTATTGTTGGAGCTCCTTGCTCTACTCATGACTACCATTGTTCGGAATGGAGCCAACTGACCATAGCAAGTCCAAACTGTGAGGCTGAGCACAGACATACATCATGGATGGGTTAGTCTTCCCTGTGTTGGTTTGCCATGGATGGAGCACCTCAATCTCATTATGACTACCAATGCTTGTCCTGGAACCATCTGACCATTGCAGGTCCAAAATTGTGAAGTTGAGAGCAGACGTACAAGTTCAACATGGATGGGTTAGTCTGTCCTGTGTTGGTTTGCCATTGTTGGAGCACCTTGCTCTACTCATGACTACCATTGTTCGGAATGGAGCCAGCTGACCATGGCAGGTCCAAACTGTGAGGTTGAGCACAGACATACATCATGGATGGGTTAGTCTGCCTGTTGTTGGTTTGCCATGGTTGGGGCACCCTGCTCTCATCATCACTACCAATGTTTGCAATGGAGCCAGCTGACCATGGCAGGTCCATACTGTGAAGTTGAGAGCAGATGTATGTCATTGATGGGTTAGTCTGCCCTGTGTTGGTTTGCCATGGTTGGAGCACCTCCTTGTAATGGAACCAGCTGACCATGGCAGGTCCATACTGTGAAGTTGAGAGCAGATGTAAGTTTATGACATGGATGGGTTAGTCTGCCCGTTGTTGGTTTGCTATGGTTGGTGTATCTCAGTCTCATCATGACTACCAATTCTTCACATGGAGAGGTTCACCATGGCAGGTCGAAACTGTGAAATTGAGGACAGACGTAGAATTATGACATGGATGGTTTAGTCTACTGTATGTTAAATTTTCATGGTTGACCCACCTCGATCCCATCTTGACTACCAGTGCTTAAAATGGAGCCAGCAAACCATGGCAGGTCCAAACTGTGAAGTTGAAGGAAGACAAAAAATGGTGACATGGATGGGTTAGTCTACAGCTGTGGGTCATAGAAGCAAAGTGAATCAAGTCAACTTTTTGTGCAGACAAGAAAATAGAACAAAATCAGTAATCCTGCCTAAAAAAATTCTTGTTATTGCATTGATATGATACGATACGATTGCATTGATATAATGCGTCGCCGCCGAGCAATAAAACCTTCAGACAGATGACTACAAATTGAAAACCATTAAATTGGATTTGTTAAATTGTCTCCTCTCTGGATTACATAATCCCCCATAATCCAAGGTTCTCACATGACACCGGCGGCAGAACGGAAAGACTCGCAACATGCAAAACAAAAACAAATAGATCCAGACTGCGCGGCCGTCAACCCTTCTAAAACGTGAGAGCTGAACATTGAGGTTTGTCGTACACAATGGATGTGACAAGAAGAAACCTGAAATGTCACTGTCACATGTCATTGTATCAGCGGAGACAGAAAGGCCAAAACAAGCTGAAAAATGTCTAAGATCTAAATTTTAGGGCGTGAGCCTAAACCTCGGAACGTAGCCCAGGTCTATGGCGGGGGGTATTTTTGCATGAATGTTTTTGCTAGCACTGGTTAGGTTGCACCATATATAAGTATTAGAACCCAGGACTCCAGCGCTGCAAGGCTAACCACTGAGCCACCATGTTGCCCCCTGTCATAGAAGATTCTATGGGGCCAGTGACCTTAGGGGCCAAACTATTACTTTTACCAATTTTACTACCCCTAGAAAATACCAGGATCCATATCAAGGTTTTGACTCCCCCCCCCCCCCCCCCGCAGTATAACACCCTCTTTACTGGCCCCTACATTGTACAACAACCCCTTTACTGACACCCCTATTGGCCCTTTATTGATCTTCATATTGCCTCCTATGTTGCTCCCTATACATTATACAGTATTGTCCCCGTTACATGACCCCCACATAGTACAATGCCCCCTCATACTGGTCCCTACAGAGACCAGTATAAGCCTCTGTACTCCAGAAGCTAATGGCCAATTTTTAATCAACTCTCCCCACTCCTACCCATGACTGCCGCCACTTAGGCCTTTAGGGGGCACCGTATATTATTTGTTAAACAACAGAGGTGTCCATGTACAGGAGAGGTGTAGATAATAGAGATGAGCGAATAGTATTTGAAACTATAGTTTCGAATACCTCGCTCTATAGGAATGAATGGAAGCGGCCGGCGCTGGTGGTCAGCGCTTAACCCCTTGCTTTTCGTCCCGCTTCCTATGGGAGCGAGGTATTCGAATCAACTCTAGTAGATAGGTAAAAATTGACTTCTACATGCTGGAGCAATCCAGAAATTAATAGCCAATAGAAAACTGAATAACAGAGATGGGGTCGCCGGGCCCCCAAGGTCACTGGCCCCATAGAATCTTCTATGACTGACTAGGGCAGTAGTTATGCCCCTGACACCCACGACTACCCCAATAACATCATTTCTAGCTCAGTAAGTTGCCACCCCAGGCCCTCCAGGACTTGATGACCTTTTGCCCATTTTCTGAGCATGTTTTTCTTGTGACCAATGTTTTTGTCTAACTCTCCCTCCATGTTTGTTCTCTTCTCTCACTTTCAGACCTTGCTCTGCGGTGCCCGCACCGTAAACGTTCTGATACAGCAGAAATCCTCTCGTTCCTGACTTAGCAGCCTGTACGAGCCGTCATTTATGGAATGGAAAGAGTGATTCCAAAAAGTGTTAAAAAAAAATGTCTATTAAGAAATTATATAAGTGGCGAAACGTCTGCTCTGGCACCCACCAGGTCCAGGGCCGTGCAGCTGTCACAGCAGAGGCCCAGCTTTATTACAGTAAATAAGTCCGTGTCTAAGGAAAACTGGTTAGAAAAAGACACCAGCACTGGGCGAAGCATCCAAAAATACCTTCGGGTAGTTTTTGTAAGGTAGATCTATTACAGGTCACCCTCAGATTTTTTTACCTCCCCCAACTTCTTCCTCCTATTGTGCACACTTGGTCTGGTTTCAGGCAGTAGACACTTGTGATGGTTTTGTTTTTTGGTGCAAATTTTTTACTTTTTCTTAGCCAAATTCAGGAGTAGGAGGAATAAATAAAGGATGGACCTGTACCTCTAAAAAAACTGAAGAGAATCCAGAATATAATGTTTACATTCAGTTTCCGTATGATGAAACCCAAAACCCAGCGAGCCAGTTCACATGGAACCAGATTTGACACAAATTTTCAAAAACTTTTTGAAACTTTGTGTCGAATCTGGTTCTATGTGAACTGGTTCTCCGTTCCCTAACTATGACATGAACCTTAGTGGACTCTTACACTTACCAAAATCTTTGAGAAAACTTTGAGAACGGTTCCCACCCTTAAAGACTAAGAAGCAGGAACATGATTTCTTTCTTATTCATTCCCTTTAGGGGGTTTCATGCAAATTTTTTTTAGCTTTTTGACCCAAAGCCAAAGGTAGAAGCAGGTGAAGTCTTTCTCCTAAATGTAACATATCTTGTGAAATCGCTTCTGGCTTTGACTCAAAAAACTTAACACGTCGATATCAGTTTTGTTGCACGTGAGACAATGTGGTGCATCTTTGGTGCGAGGCCCTTTCTGCTGTGCCATATTCCTTGTTCGCCATCTTCAAGGATGGCAATGCCTCGGCTCGATATATTTATTGTAACTCGAAAACTGCACATTCTAAATGAAGTGGAAAATGCCCGGCTTATTCCAGATGTTGCCTTGAGTATCTAATGGATCTTCCTTTTAGTGAAACATTCCCTTTAAGGTTGTACCAAATCTCTAATCCTCCTTGCACCCTTAGGATAAAGCCATCAATGCCCATATACACAGACGTATGAGCCCATGAGAGTATCCTTGGGAATGTCTGTTGGTCGTGTGGGCCGATGTCCACCCGCCCGCCCGCCCTTGATGTCATTCTCAGAGACTTATTCTGTAGCCAGAGCAGTGCGATGCGTAAGAGAACATACTGTGTGCCACCACACCCCGTGCTGTAAGCCCGCTCCCGCAACTCCGTGCCAGGAAACTCTGATCTATGACAATTGTACAAGACGTAACTTCACATCCAGCTCCGACTAAGCCAACTGTATACAAACATACAGTCCTGCGACCTTACTTGTAAGACATTGGAAGCTGCTGCGTAAATGGGCACCTGGTGGGGATCCCAAACATCACTTTTGCAAAATTCCAGGGTGCTGACTAATATCCTAAAAACAATTAATTGTAATGGCCCCATATACACTCACCGGCCACTTTATTAGGTACACCTGTCCAACTGCTCGTTAATAGAGATGAGCGAACACTAAAATGTTCGAGGTTCGAAATTCGATTCGAACAGCCGCTCAATGTTCGTGTGTTCGAACGGGTTTCGAACCCCATTATAGTCTATGGGGAACAGATACTCGTTAAGGGGGAAACCCAAATCCGTGTCTGGAGGGTCACCAAGTCCACTATGACACCCCAGGAAATGATGCCAACACCTCTGGAATGACACTGGGACAGCAGGGGAAGCATGTCTGGGGGCATCTAACACACCAAAGACCCTCTATTACCCCAACATCACAGCCTAACAACTACACACTTTACACACTCAATACCACCTCTCTGACAGTAGGAAAACACCTTGAAACATGTGTATTTGGCACTTGCAGTGAGGAGAGCTTGTCACCAGCAGTGAATTTGGCCCTTGTAGTAAGTTGAGGTTGGCACCAACATTTGTTTTGAAAATCAGGGTGGATTGAGCCTCTAACCAGCAGAGTTTGGGCAAATTCATGGTGGAGGGAGCCTCTAAACACCCCAGTTTGGGCAAATTCATGGTGGAGGGAGCCTCTAAAAAACCCAGTTTGGACCAATTCATGGTGGAGGGAGACTCTAAAAACCCCAGTTTGGACCAATTCATGGTGGAGGGAGCCTCTAAAAACCCCAGTTTGGACCAATTCATGGTGGAGGGAGCCTCTAACCAGCCCAGTTTGGGCAAATTCATGGTGGAGGGAGCCTCTAACCAGCCCAGTTTGGACCAATTAATGGTGGAGGGAGCCTCTAACCAGCCCAGTTTGGACCAATTAATGGTGGAGGGAGCCTCTAACCACCCCAGTTTGGACCAATTCATGGTGGAGGGAGCCTCTAACCAGCCCAGTTTGGACCAATTCATGGTGGAGGGAGCCTCTAAAAAACCCAGTTTGGACCAATTCATGGTGGAGGGAGCCTCTAAACAGCCCAGTTTGGGCAAATTCATGGTGGAGGGAGCCTCTAACCACCCCAGTTTGGACCAATTCATGGTGGAGGGAGCCTCTAAACAGCCAAGTTTGGACCAATTCATGGTGAAGGGAGCCTCTAAAAACCCGTTTGGACCAATTCATGGTGGAGGGAGCCTCTAAAAACCCCAGTTTGGACCAATTCATGGTGGAGGGAGCCTCTAACCAGCCCAGTTTGGACCAATTCATGGTGGAGGGAGCCTCTAAACAGCCCAGTTTGGGCAAATTCATGGTGGAGGGAGCCTCTAAAAAACCCAGTTTGGACCAATTCATGGTGGAGGGAGCCTCTAATTAGCCCAGTTTGGACCAATTAATTGTGGAGGGAGCCTCTAACCAGCCCAGTTTGGACCAATTAATGGTGGAGGGAGCCTCTAACCACCCCAGTTTGGACCAATTCATGGTGGAGGGAGCCTCTAAACAGCCAAGTTTGGACCAATTCATGGTGAAGGGAGCCTCTAAAAACCCGTTTGGACCAATTCATGGTGGAGGGAGCCTCTAAAAACCCCAGTTTGGACCAATTCATGGTGGAGGGAGCCTCTAACCAGCCCAGTTTGGGCAAATTCATGGTGGAGGGAGCCTCTAACCAGCCCAGTTTGGACCAATTAATGGTGGAGGGAGCCTCTAACCAGCCCAGTTTGGACCAATTAATGGTGGAGGGAGCCTCTAACCACCCCAGTTTGGACCAATTCATGGTGGAGGGAGCCTCTAACCAGCCCAGTTTGGACCAATTCATGGTGGAGGGAGCCTCTAAAAAACCCAGTTTGGACCAATTCATGGTGGAGGGAGCCTCTAAACAGCCCAGTTTGGGCAAATTCATGGTGGAGGGAGCCTCTAACCACCCCAGTTTGGACCAATTCATGGTGGAGGGAGCCTCTAAACAGCCAAGTTTGGACCAATTCATGGTGAAGGGAGCCTCTAAAAACCCGTTTGGACCAATTCATGGTGGAGGGAGCCTCTAACCAGCCCAGTTTGGGCAAATTCATGGTGGAGGGAGCCTCTAAACAGCCCAGTTTGGGCAAATTCATGGTGGAGGGAGCCTCTAACCAGCCCAGTTTGGACCAATTCATGGTGGAGGGAGCCTCTAACCAGCCCAGTTTGGGCAAATTCATGGTGGAGGGAGCCTCTAAACAGCCCAGTTTGGGCAAATTCATGGTGGAGGGAGCCTCTAACCAGCCCAGTTTGGACCAATTAATGGTGGAGGGAGCCTCTAAACAGCCAAGTTTTGGGAAATTCATGGTGGAGGGAGCCTCTAACCAGCCCAGTTTGGACCAATTAATGGTGGAGGGAGCCTCTAACCACCCCAGTTTGGACCAATTCATGGTGGAGGGAGCCTCTAAACAGCCAAGTTTGGACCAATTCATGGTGGAGGGAGCCTCTAAAAACCCCAGTTTGGACCAATTCATGGTGGAGGGAGCCTCTAACCAGCCCAGTTTGGGCAAATTCATGGTGGAGGGAGCCTCTAAACAGCCCAGTTTGGGCAAATTCATGGTGGAGGGAGCCTCTAACCAGCCCAGTTTGGACCAATTAATGGTGGAGGGAGCCTCTAAACAGCCAAGTTTTGGGAAATTCATGGTGGAGGGAGCCTCTAACCAGCCCAGTTTGGACCAATTCATGGTGGAGGGAGCCTCTAACCAGCCCAGTTTGGACCAATTCATGGTGGAGGGAGCCTCTAAACAGCCCAGTTTGGGCAAATTCATGGTGGAGGGAGCCTCTAAAAAACCCAGTTTGGACCAATTCATGGTGGAGGGAGCCTCTAATTAGCCCAGTTTGGACCAATTAATTGTGGAGGGAGCCTCTAACCAGCCCAGTTTGGACCAATTAATGGTGGAGGGAGCCTCTAACCTGCCCAGTTTGGACCAATTAATGGTGGAGGGAGCCTCTAACCACCCCAGTTTGGACCAATTCATGGTGGAGGGAGCCTCTAACCAGCCCAGTTTGGACCAATTCATGGTGGAGGGAGCCTCTAACCAGCCCAGTTTGGACCAATTCATGGTGGAGGGAGCCTCTAAAAAACCCAGTTTGGACCAATTCATGGTGGAGGGAGCCTCTAAACAGCCCAGTTTGGGCAAATTCATGGTGGAAGGAGCCTCTAACCAGCAGAGTTGTGGGAAAGCAGGGTGGAGGGAGCCTCTAACCAGCAGAGTTGGTGGAAATCAGGGTGGAGGGAGCCTCTAACCAGCAGAGTTGGGGGAAATCATGTTGGAGGGAGCCTAGTATTAGCAGAATTGTGCAACGCTTATGGTGGATGAGTATGAGGATGCGGAGGAATTGGAGAGGTTGAGTACAGACATGGAGTTTCATGTTGGGGTGCTTTACACAGGTGGGCACAAAAATGAAGGCTCTATCCAGTGGTGGTTCATTTTTATCAAAGTGAGCCGGTCGGCACTCTCAGCTGACAGACGGGTGCGCTTGTCAGTGATGATGCCACCGGCTGCACTGAACACCCTCTCAGATAGGACGCTGGCGGCAGGACAGGACAGCACCTCCAAGGCATATAGGGCAAGTTCAAGCCACAGGTCCAACTTCGACACCCAATACGTGTAGGGCGCAGAGGGGTCGGAGAGGACAGGGCTGTGGTCGGAAAGGTATTCCCGCAACATGCGCCTATACTTCTCACGCCTGGTGACACTAGGACCCTCCGTGGCGGCACTTTGGCGAGGGGGTGCCATCAAGGTGTCCCAGACCTTAGACAGTGTGCCCCTCGTTTGTGTGGACCGGTGAGAACTTGGTTGCCTACTGGAGGAACTGCCCTCCCTGCCGCCAACGTCACATGCTGGAAACATCTCCATCATATTCTGCACCAATTGCCTGTGGCAAGCATTGATGCGATTGGCCCTCCCCTCTACCGGAATAAAAGACGAGATGTTGTTTTTATACCGGGGGTCAAGGATAGCAAAGATCCAGTACTGGTTGTCCTCCATGATTTTGACAATACGCTTGTCGGTTGTAAAGCACCCCAACATGAACTCAGCCATGTCTGCCACAGTGTTAGTTGGCATGACTCCTCTGGCCCCACCGGAAAGTTCAATCTCCATTTCCTCCTCATCCTCCATGTCTACCCATCCGCGCTGCAACAATGGGACGATTCGAAGTTGCCCGGAAGCCTCCTGTATCACCATCACATCATCGGACAACTCTTCTTCCTCCTCCTCCTCCTCCTCCTCCTCCTCCATTAAACGCAGTGAAGCGGACAGATGTGTGGACCTACTCTCCAGCTGTGACGGATCGGATGCTATCCCTAACTCCTCTGTGTGATCTGAGTTATCCCTGATGTCAATCAGGGATTCTCTCAGAACACACAAGAGCGGGATTGTAAGGCTCACCATCGCATCCTCAGAGCTCACCCTCCTTGTGGACTCCTCAAAGACCCGTAGGATGTCACAAAGGTCTCTCATCCATGGCCACTCATGGATGTGAAACTGAGGCAGCTGACTTTGTGGCACCCTAGGGTTTTGTAGCTGGTATTCCATCAAAGGTCTCTGCTGCTCAACCACTCTATTCAACATCTGAAACGTTGAGTTCCAGCGTGTGGGGACGTCGCACAAAAGCCGGTGTTGTGGCACATGCAGGCGTTGCTGGAGAGATTTTAAGCTAGCAGCGGCTACTGTCGACTTGCGAAAGTGGGCGCACATGCGCCGCACTTTCACCAGTAGCTCTGGAACATTGGGGTAGCTCTTTAGGAAATGTTGCACCACTAGGTTGAAGACGTGGGCCAGGCATGGAACATGTTGGAGTCCGGCAAGCTCCAGAGCTGCTACCAGGTTCCGGCCGTTATCACAAACGACCATGCCTGGGCCCAGGTGCAGCGGCTCAAACCATATTGCCGTCTCATCGAGGAGGGCATCCCTCACCTCGGAGGCAGTGTGCTGTCTGTCCCCCAAGCTGATCAGCTTCAGCACAGCCTGCTGACGTCTACCAACGCCAGTGCTGCAACGTTTCCAACTCGTAGCTGGGGTCAATCTAACAGCGGAGGAGGAGGCGGTGGCGGAGGAGGAGGCGGTGGCGGAGGAGGAGGTGGTAGAAGAGGAGGAGGAGGGGGGTGTTCTTCTCGTGTCCCTGCCAGGAATGTTAGGCGGGGAGACGAGGTACACCGGGCCAGTTTGGGAAGCAGTCCCAGCCTCAACTACATTCACCCAGTGTGCCGTCAGTGAAATGTAGCGTCCCTGTCCGCATGCACTTGTCCACGCGTCGGTGGTCAAGTGGACCTTTGTGCAAAGCGCGGAACTAAGGGCCCGCCTGATGTTGAGTGACACGTGCTGGTGCAAGGCGGGGACGGCACACCGGGAGAAGTAGTGACGGCTAGGGACGGCATAGCGAGGTGCCGCAGTTGCCATCAGGTCCAGGAAGGCGGGAGTTTCAACAAGCCGGAACGCCAACATCTCCTGGGCCAGCAGTTTAGCGATGTTGGCGTTCAAGGCTTGCGCGTGTGGGTGGTTAGCAGTGTATTTCTGCCGCCGCTCCAATGTCTGAGAGATGGTGGGTTGTTGTAAAGAAATGCCTGATGGTGCCTTTGATGGTGCAGGAGAAGGAGATAAGACAGGACCAGGGGAGGATGAGGTAGAAGTCAACAAAGTGGCGGAGGCAGATGAAGTGGTGTCCTGGCTCGTCCTCTGGAGTGCATCGCCAGCACAGTCAGCAGTGGCAGTGGCAGAGGCAGAGGCAGAGGCAGTGGCAGTGGCGTGAACGGCAGGCGGCCTTTGTCCTGCCGTTGCTGCCTGCCACTGATTCCAGTGCTTGGATTCCAAATGACGGCGCATTGAAGTGGTGGACAGGTTGCTCTTCTCAGAGCCCCTAATCAATTTCGAGAGGCAAATTGTGCAGACAACACTATATCTGTCCTCGGCGCATTCCTTGAAAAAACTCCACACCTTCGAGAAACGTGCCCTCGAGGTGGGAGTTTTTCGGGGCTGGGTACGAACTGGAACATCTTGGGAGATTCCGGGTGTGGCCTGGCTTCGCCTAAGCTGCTGACCTCTGCCTCTGCCTCTAGCTACCCTTTTTGGTGCTGCACCTGCCTCAACATCCACACTACTTTCCCCGCTTGACATCCCCCCTGTCCAGGTCGGGTCAGTGTCCTCATCATCCACCACTTCCTCTTCCAACTCCTGTCTCATCTCCTCCTCCCGCACAATGCGCCGGTCAACTGGATGCCCTGACGGCAACTGCGTCACATCATCGTCGATGAGGGTGGGTTGCTGGTCATCCACCACCAAATCGAACGGAGATGGAGGAGACTCTAGTGTTTGAGCATCTGGACACAGATGCTCCTCTGTTAGGTTCGTGGAATCGTGACGTGGAGAGGCAGGTTGAGGGACAATGAAAGGAGCGGAGAACAGCTCTGGGGAGCAGGGACAGTTTGGGTTATTGTTCTGTAAAGCTTCGGAATTTTGGGAGGAAGGAAGACAAGACTGTTGGGTAATAGGAGGAGAGGAGGCAGAGTCTGACTGGCTGCTGGACAATGTGCTGTAAGCGTTCTCTGACAGCCATTGCAAGACCTGTTCCTGGTTCTCGGGCCTACTAAGGTTTGTACCCTGCAGTTTAGTTAATGTGGCAAGCAACCCTGGCACTGTGGAGTGGCGCAATGCTTGCTGCCCCACAGGAGTAGGCACGGGACGCCCTGTGGCTTCACTGCTACCTTGCTCCCCAGAACCATTCCCCCGACCTCGCCCACGGCCTCGTCCACGTCCCTTTCCGGGAGCCTTGCGCATTTTGAATTCCTAGTTAGAAATTGGCACTGTATACCAGTAGTAAAAATTGTGGGTGCACGTAACCCCAATATATTCTTTGAATTCCCAGTCAGAAACTGGCACTATATGGCAGTAGCAAGAAATGAGGGTATTTGTATTCCCAATATACTCTTTGAATTCCCAGTCAGACAATGGCACTGTATACCAGTAGTAAAAATTGTGGGTGCACGTAACCCCAATATATTCTTTGAATTACCAGTCAGACACTGGCACTATATGGCAGTAGCAAGAAATGAGGGTATTTGTATTCCCAATATATTCTTTGAATTCCCAGTCAGACAATGGCACTGTATACCAGTAGTAAAAATTGTGGGTGCACGTAACCCCAATATATTCTTTGAATTCCCAGTCAGAAACTGGCACTATATGGCAGTAGCAAGAAATGAGGGTATTTGTATTCCCAATATATTCTTTGAATTCCCAGTCAGACAATGGCACTGTATACCAGTAGTAAAAATTGTGGGTGCACGTAACCCCAATATATTCTTTGAATTACCAGTCAGACACTGGCACTATATGGCAGTAGCAAGAAATGAGGGTATTTATAACCCCAATATATTCTTTGAATTCCCAGTCAGACAATGGCACTGTATACCAGTAGTAAAAATTGTGGGTGCACGTAACCCCAATATATTCTTTGAATTCCCAGTCAGAAACTGGCACTATATGGCAGTAGCAAGAAATGAGGGTATTTGTATTCCCAATATACTCTTTGAATTCCCAGTCAGACAATGGCACTGTATACCAGTAGTAAAAATTGTGGGTGCACGTAACCCCAATATATTCTTTGAATTACCAGTCAGAAACTGGCACTATATGGCAGTAGCAAGAAATGAGGGTATTTATAACCCCAATATATTCTTTGAATTCCCAGTCAGACAATGGCACTGTATACCAGTAGCAAAAATTGTGGGTGCACGTAACCCCAATATATTCTTTGAATTCCCAGTCAGAAACTGGCACTATATGGCAGTAGCAAGAAATGAGGGTATTTGTATTCCCAATATACTCTTTGAATTCCCAGTCAGACAATGGCACTGTATACCAGTAGTAAAAATTGTGGGTGCACGTAACCCCAATATATTCTTTGAATTACCAGTCAGAAACTGGCACTATATGGCAGTAGCAAGAAATGAGGGTATTTATAACCCCAATATATTCTTTGAATTCCCAGTCAGACAATGGCACTGTATACCAGTAGTAAAAATTGTGGGTGCACGTAACCCCAATATATTCTTTGAATTCCCAGTCAGACAATGGCACTGTATACCAGTAGTAAAAATTGTGGGTGCACGTAACCCCAATATATTCTTTGAATTCCCAGTCAGAAACTGGCACTATATGGCAGTAGCAAGAAATGAGGGTATTTGTATTCCCAATATACTCTTTGAATTCCCAGTCAGACAATGGCACTGTATACCAGTAGTAAAAATTGTGGGTGCACGTAACCCCAATATATTCTTTGAATTACCAGTCAGACACTGGCACTATATGGCAGTAGCAAGAAATGAGGGTATTTGTATTCCCAATATATTCTTTGAATTCCCAGTCAGACAATGGCACTGTATACCAGTAGTAAAAATTGTGGGTGTATATAGCCCCAATTCTATTGCTAGGGGACTTGCAGGGTATTTCTGGGGTGAAGGTGGGGGGGCACACCGTTGGAACGGGTATCGGGGTATATATCGGGTATACGGGAATACACTGACAGTGTATTCCATTCAGGATCCTGGGAAAGCTGGGTTGCGGCGATTGAGCCCGTCAGTGCCACGTTACACTGACAAGCTTCTCCCTGGAATTTAGCTCTTACAAGAGCTGTTGGTTGTCTTCTCCTTCCTATCCTAGCCTGTCCCTGCCTACCCAGAATCTAAGCCCTAGCTAGCTGGACGGAAACCTCCGTCCCCGGTGAATTGCAAGCTCAGAATGACGCGAAGCTGGGCGGCGCTGTTCTTTTAAATTAGAGGTCACATGTATTCGGCAGCCAATGGGTTTTGCCTACTTTTTTCAACGTCACCGGTGTCGTAGTTCCTGTCCCACCTACCCTGCGCTGTTATTGGAGCAAAAAAGGCGCCAGGGAAGGTGGGAGGGGAATCGAGTAATGGCGCACTTTACCACGCGGTGTTCGATTCGATTCGAACATGCCGAACAGCCTAATATCCGATCGAACATGAGTTCGATAGAACACTGTTCGCTCATCTCTACTCGTTAACACTTAATTTCTAATCAGCCAATCACATGGCGGCAACTCAGTGCATTTAGGCATGTAGACATGGTCAAGACAATCTCCTGCAGTTCAAACCGAGCATCAGTATGGGGAAGAAAGGTGATTTGAGTGCCTTTGAACGTGGCATGGTTGTTGGTGCCAGAAGGGCTGGTCTGAGTATTTCAGAAACTGCTGATCTACTGGGATTTTCACGCACAACCATCTCTAGGGTTTACAGAGAATGGTCCGAAAAAGAAAAAACATCCAGTGAGCGGCAGTTCTGTGGGGGGCGGAAATGCGTTGTTGATGCCAGAGGTCAGAGGAGAATGGCCAGACTGGTTCGAGCTGATAGAAAGGCAACAGTGACTCAAATAGCCACCCGTTACAACCAAGGTAGCCAGAAGAGCATCTCTGAACGCCGCACAGTACGTCGAACTTTGAGGCAGATGGGCTACAGCAGCAGAAGACCACACCGGGTGCCACTCCTTTCAGCTAAGAACAGGAAACTGAGGCTACAATTTGCACAAGCTCATCGAAATTGGACAATTGAAGATTGGAAAAACGTTGCCTGGTCTGATGAGTCTGCTGCGACATTCGGATGGTAGGGTCAGAATTTGGCGTCAACAACATGAAAGCATGGATCCATCCTGCCTTGTATCGGTAACGGTTCAGGCTGGTGGTGGTGGTGTCATGGTGTGGGGAATATTTTCTTGGCACTCTTTGGGCCCCTTGGTACCAATTGAGCATCGTTGCAACGCCAAAGCCTACCTGAGTATTGTTGCTGACCATGTCCATCCCTTTATGACCACAATGTACCCAACATCTGATGGCTACTTTCAGCAGGATAATGCAATGCCATGTCATAAAGCTGGAATCATCTCAGACTGGTTTCTTGAACATGACAATGAGTTCACTGTACTCCAATGGCCTCCACAGTCACCAGATCTCAATCCAATAGAGGAGCATCTTTGGGATGTGGTGGAACGGGAGATTCGCATCATGGATGTGCAGCCGACAAATCTGCGGCAACTGTGTGATGCCATCATGTCAATATGGACCAAAATCTCTGAGGAATGCTTCCAGCACCTTGTTGTATCTATGCCATGAAGAATTGAGGCAGTTCTGAAGGCAAAAGGGGGTCCAACCCGTTACTAGCATGGTGTACCTAATAAAGTGGCCGGTGAGTGTATACGCCCAGTGGCGTGAATACCAGGGTGGTAGCGGTAACGGCTGCTACAGGGTTCAGGACTTTACAGGGGGCCCCCTATGTGTTTTTTTAGTAGGCCATTACCTACTTGAGTAACCCTTTGCTGGTAATGGACCCTATTTACTTACCAATCCTCACTCCTGCTCTTGGGAAGCGGAGGTAGCTATGAGCCCACAAACCCCAACAAACACTGCTATCATTATACTCTGGGGGTCTGTTCAGCCCCCGGAATATAATGATCAAAAACCCAGGAGAGGTGAGGGAACATAAAAAACTGTGTTACTTACCTCTCCTGTGCTCTGGCAGGCTTTGGATCTATTTGGTGTCGTCCCAAATGTTACGTGGGCCAGGCCGGCGTCATTATGTCTCTCGACGCCTGCCTAGTTCTACGACGTTGCTAACAACATTGAAGAGATCTGAAATTAGCAGAGAGTGCGGTGGTGCCCGGGAGAGGTAAGTCATAGTGTTTAAGTCAAAAGTTCGCTGGGGGCCCAGTGTTTGCTAGTTACGCCACTGCATACACCCATGTATGGGGCTGTGAGTCCAAGGCTAAGGGTCCTATTCCTGTTGTCCGGGCTCACGGAATGAAATGAATGGGTCCATGGAGGCACAAGTGCCACACAGATATCATCCATGTGCCATCCGTTCCATTCAACCGGTAACCCGCCACATGCACATGCAGCCTTAGGTGTCACACTCTTGTCATAATACGGAGCAAAAGGCACTAGTGTTGAGCAAATCTTGCAAAAAAAATCTTGCATAGTCAAGTTTAATTTTGGACCGAGCGATGGAAGTGCCACAAGTCTATGGGTCTTTCTATGGGTCTCCATCTCCCCAACACCAGTGTGCCATGAAGCCAATGAGGACGGGAGAGGATAGCACATTATGCCCTGGTGACTCTTTAGATATCTTTCACACATAGATGGTTTTGGTTGTGAAATCGCACATTTGTGACTAGTCACCTCTCCAGCAGATTATCAGAAAAGTGAAGAAAGTTCTTAGTCACGTAGGAGCTATTCCAGGAGGATCGGGTAAGTCAGGACACAACATGCTTAATAATGATAGCAGCCTCAATGCTATTTTCAGTCATTCAATGCTCTGTGCGCATCAAACACACCTGTCACCCTAATCCTTGTGATCCCACTAATGAATAGAATGCTAGTATTACAGTGAATACTGACACATGTAAGTAAAACAAATACCTTCCGATTGTATGGGATGAGAAACGACTACAACTCATGTATAGGACTCCAACTACTTTCACCTGCACAGCCCCATTCCCATAAAGAGGACCTTTCACCACCTCCACCATTTGCAGCTTGCAGATCCTTCACCAGGCGACCCCTCCACTGAATCAGGTACAGTTGGAATTTTTTCTCTAGCTCCCACCATTATTGAGCAATCATTTCTATTATTTTTAACACCCAATAAGCTAATTGGGATCTCTACAGTTAGGTGGGCGGTGCTGGGCTGGAGCAGATAGTCTAAGACCCGCCCACCTGAGCATAATTAGCATATTGATTGAAAATAACAGAACATGATTGCTCAGGAACGGTGGGGGCTAGAGGAAAAAATCCAAGTGAAGTAGAATCAGTGGAGCGGCGCCTATTGAAGGGTGCAAAAAGTTGCACTCGGTGCAGGTGGTGAAGGGTCCCCTTTAAGTAAAGCTGTTGCTGCGTCCCAGTAAAATGGTGGCAGGAAATAATAGAGAATAACCCAGTGTTAGAGGATAACTCCTTGCACACTTCATGTCCACCTTGCAGAGGAATTCCTCGATGGGTCTTTGATGTACAAAAACCTTTCATGTGTGTTCATGTGATGTTTGTTCTGGACCCGCAGGATTCTCATGCAATAAATCAACATATAGTATACAGTAAAGCTGTGCTTGTGCACACACTACTGAATATAGGAGTCCAAGGTTTCTGGTTGTATATGAGCAGTACAGCAGTCTATAAAGAGTATGCAGTAAGCTCCAGAGCTCCCCTAGTGGTCACTGCAGGAAAAGCATTGATCATTGCTGGACACATAGGGTTAATCGGTTCAGGCCGCTCATGGGAACGCTCTGCCCTCTCAGTCACTATGAACCATCGGTAGATTTCTTCACCAGTCATTGTAATCCTCCGCCAGCCCAGTCAATGCATTCTTGTGGTGATGAGAGACAGATAATACCTCTGCAGTTTCCTTGTACAGTCCTATGAAAAAGTTTGGGCACCCCTATTAATCTTAATCATTTTTTGTTCTAAATATTTTGGTGTTTGCAGCAGCCATTTCAGTTCGATATATCTAATAACTGATGGACACAGTAATATTTCAGGATTGAAATGAGGTTTATTGTACTAACAGAAAATGTGCAATATGCATTAAACCAAAATTTGACTGGTGCAAAAGTATGGGCACCCTTATCATTTTATTGATTTGAATTCCCCTAACTACTTTTTACTGACTTACTGAAGCACAAAATTGGTTTTGTAACCTCAGTGAGCTTTGAATTTCATAGCCAGGTGTATCCAATCATGAGAAAAGGTATTTAAGGTGGCCAATTGCAAGTTGTTCTCCTATTTGAATCTCCTCTGAAGAGTGGCATCATGGGCTACTCAAAACAACTCTCAAATGATCTGAAAACAAAGATTGTCCAACATAGTTGTTCAGGGGAAGGATACAAAAAGTTGTCTCAGAGATTTAACTTGTCAGTTTCCACTGTGAGGAACATAGTAAGGAAATGGAAGACCACAGGGACAGTTCTTGTTAAGTCCAGAAGTGGCAGGCCAAGAAAAATATCAGAAAGGCAGAGAAGAAGAATGGTGAGAAGAGTCAAGGACAATCCACAGACCACCTCCAAAGAGCTGCAGCATCATCTTGCTGCAGATGGTGTCACTGTGCATCGGTCAAAAATACAGCGCACTTTGCACAAATAGAAGCTGTATGGGAGAGTGATGAGAAAGAAGCCGTTTCTGCACGTACGCCACAAATAGAGTTGCCTGAGGTATGAAAAAGCACATTTGGACAAGCCAGCTTCATTTTGGAAGAAGTTCCTGTGGACTGATGAAACAAAGATTGAGTTGTTTGGTCATACAAAAAGGCATTATGCATGGCGTCCAAAAAAAACAGCATTACAAGAAAAACACTTACTACCCACTGTAATATTTGGTGGAGGTTCCATCATGCTTTGGGGCTGTGTGGCCAATGCCGGCATCGGGAATCTTGTTAAAGTTGAGAGTCGCATGGATTCCACTCACTATCAGCAGATTCTTCAGAATAATGTTCAAGAATCAGTGACGAAGTTGAAGTTACGCCGGGGATAGATATTTCAGCAAGACAATGATCCAAAACACCGCTCCAAATCGACTCAGGAATTCATGCAGAGGAACAATTACAATGTTCTGGAATGGCCATCCCAGTCCGCAGACCTGAATATCATTGAACATCTGTGGGATGATCTGAAGCGGGCTGTCCATGCTCGGCCACCATCTAACTTAACTGAACTTGAATTGTTTTGTAAAGAGGAATGGTCCAAAATCCCTTCATCCAGGATCCAGGAACTGATTAAAAGCTACAGGAGGCGACTAGAGGCTGTTATCTTTGCAAAAGGAGGATCTACTAAATATTAATGTCACTTTTCTGTTGAGGTGCCCATACTTTTGCACCAGTCAAATTTTGGTTTAATGCATATTGCACATTTTCTGTTAGTACAATAAACCTCATTTCAATCCTGAAATATTACTGTGTCCATCAGTTATTAGATATATCAAACTGAAATGGCTGTTGCAAACACCAAAATATTTAGAACAAAAAATGATTAAGATTAATAGGGGTGCCCAAACTTTTTCATAGGACTGTATCTTGGCAGGGTTGGCAGAGATCAGACTTTGTCCAACTCTGCCAACTTTGTGGCTTCGGCATTGTTTCTACAAAGACATAACGCTTGGACTGTGGTTCTTTCTGACACTTCTGAGTAACGTCTCAAAATTTCTCGAAAAGTTACCGAAAGTACTTGTGGATGCCCAGGCGATTGTTATATTATCCATAGCTAATCTGATCAAATAGGTTTATTATGAGGCTTAATCCCTGTTATACGCAGACTGGTTCTTATACAGGTGTGTCCTTTACTTACTGTTCTAATTTGGGTACACATGGGTGACCTATCCCTAGCCTAGATTGGTGGGGCTCTGTTTTGGTTGATAGCTACAGTCTCCATACTAAATACCAAACACAGCCCTATAGGTATGGTAGGTGCTATACTTGATATTGTAAGTGAATGAGACTGACCATGTGACCAATAGACCATGTGACCAATAGACATGACATCACTGGCACAGGGCAGAGGAAAACCCTTTAAGAATTCCTTTCCCATAAAACAAATTTAATACAGTATTGTGACGTTCTAACAAAAAATCCTTAAAAGGTTGTAGTTCACAACACAACCAGTGGGTGGCAGAAGAGAGAAATAAGTAACGCATCACTTTGTGACACGATGGGGCGGATTTATCAATATTGCCGAAAAGTTAGACAATATTGATAAATAGGATTTTACATTGTCTTGAAAAGCTAGTTATCCCCAAATGC
This sequence comes from Leptodactylus fuscus, assembly GCF_031893055.1. Classification (NCBI taxonomy): domain Eukaryota; kingdom Metazoa; phylum Chordata; class Amphibia; order Anura; family Leptodactylidae; genus Leptodactylus; species Leptodactylus fuscus. Next base: position 179,337,030 of record NC_134270.1, on the reverse strand, counting down.
CCAAGTCTGTCCAGCCAGGACAACTGTCATTTCTGGTAAGGATTCCATTAAAGGTTGAGAAAGGGGACACCCCTACCCTGTCCCACTAGTCATTTTAAATGGCTTCGATTTGGTCCTACTTATATTTGATAGGATTTCTCAAGAATAGGGCCCTACATTAATGTACTGGAGTAATAAGTCAAGTTATTCTTATATTATGTTATTACATTAATTTTATTAGACTCCTTTATAATTTTGACTTTGCAGAGGTCGGGAAAGAAGAGGATAACGTGGAAAGTGTCGCTTCAAGGAAAACTAAACATAGAAAAAGCACACAAAATACAAAAAAAATTCCAGCCCTTCCTCCATTAACCCTTCCTTTCTTTTCATCCTATTTTGTCTTATATTACACTTAAAACTAAAGAATATATAAAGTCATTTTCTTTGGGGTTCCAAGGAGATCAGCCATGTTTCTCTTCCTCCTTTATGTTTGGCTGTAAGACTACTAGCTGCAGCAGGAGCCTCTCCCCCTGCTCTGTTGGTATTAGAACAAATAGATTATTCAGCCCCACCCTTTCTGTCAGCCTCCAGACAAAGATTGAACAGATCAGCACATTAAGCCTTGTGTTTTCTGCAGGATTTCTATAAGGTTGTTTCAGAACCATGCAAAAAAATTGCTAGAGGTGGGCAAACAGTGAGGACAAGGACTCTCCTCTTGAATATATTTTTGATTTTTTTTTAGCTATTCTGTTTTATTTTTATTATTTTTTTAATAGCTCAGAATAAAAGTTCTCATTTCTCACAGGTTGACCCCTCCCCACATCATTTTTCACATCTCTGAAATGTTTTTGTAAAAAATGCAGAACCATAATTTACATCATGTCCTCATCTATCCCCGAGCTTTACATCTCAGATTGTTGACTTACGTAATATAGAAATCTATACTGTACAATGAGTCCAGTGTATACAGAATTACAGCAAAGCCATAAAGTGACAAAACCAAAACTCTACTAACAAATAAGTACAAATACAAACTTCTCTTCTAAATAATTTTTTTTAAAAAATATAAGAATTCTCCAAGTTTATTTATTAAAGTCACAGAACTTTTTGTTTGGGATTGTCAACATTTTTTACAACCTTGAATATTCTGATGAAGTGTAAGTGTCCCCTGCGGGAGTCTTAGGAGACGCCTCGCCCAAAGCCTAAAGAACATGAGAGACAAGTAGTTTAGAATATAGTCTGTACAATAAAACCTCCAGTTACACGTAAACAGAATTTTTTGGGGAAAAATACAAAAATGAACTGAACATAAAAGGCACCTTGTATGGCCATTCCTCGGCCCTTAGAGGGCTGAACTCTTCACTAGTTTCTAGGTACTTTCCTCCAGCCCAACCTGCTCACCTGCCCCTTTAATCCTTAAATAACTGGAGAGTTGTTGGGCCTGATTGTTTTTCTTCGTCGATATGTTTTTTTACTTTGATGTACATATTTTTGTTTTTCATGCGTACATATGGTGCACTCACTCTGTAGATCAGTGACCCCAGTAATCTTCTAGTTGTATGAAAACTACGACTCCCACCATGATAAGAGTTGTAGTTGTACCTAGAGGGATCGAGAGGGTTCGTCAGTCACATCTTCTGACTTTTTGATGAGCCTGCAGTAGATATGTGTTTATACAAGAGAGGCAATCTGAACAAGCTGCAGTGTAAAGTATGGGCAGTAAAGGGACCCGCAACCTGAGCTTAGTGACTCTTAAAGGGGACCTTTCACCATGCCAACAAATTCGACTGTTTACATCCTTCAATAAGCGCGCCTCCACTGATTCCGGCACAGTCGGAATTTTTTTCTCTAGCTCCTTCTGTCTATGGACAATCATTGCTGTTAGTTTCAGAACCCAATATGCTAATTAGGTTATCTACTGTCAGGTGAGAGGTCCTTGGCCGGAAACCGCCCACCTAATTAGCATATCGGGTATTGAAACTAACAGAAATGATTGCTTAGGAGTGGGTAGGGGCTACAGAAAAAAAAAATCTAGAATCAGTGAAGCAGAACCTATTGCAGAATGCTAGTTGGCCTGATGAAGACACCAAGTTGGTGTTGAAATGCATTGCCATTAAGCTAATAAAGAATTATTAACCATTTGTTTTCCCAGAATTTTTTTGCCCTCTTGTTGCTGACATGTAATATTCTATAGAATCTACTGGGAAACCAGAAAAAGTCAAATTTGAAGGAGGTGGAATTGGAAAATAAAGTCAATTCATCATTTTTTATGATTTTTTTTTTGTTTTTAGTGTGTTCACCATCTTTATTCTCAGGATCACTACCATCATGGTGATTTTAAATTTATATTGTTTTATATAGTTTTAATTTTATTATAATTTTTTTTTTTAAACTTTTTTTTTTACACTTTATTTTACCCTGCCCGTGGGTGTAGTGCATGTTCCATATTGACAAGCCTGTTAGACTCCTGAATGTCCTAACAAACTGACAACCAAGTTCTCCCCCCACTATGACATTCTGGGAGCCAGTGAAGGGGCCCCTGTGCCGTGTATTTGTAGGTCATTACATTGCGTGTCCACTTGTCTTAGATACAGTTGCGTCCTTCCTGAACTTACCGTAGCTGAAATTCGGTTACGGCCTGAAATTTCTCACAAAACCCATTCAATACAATATCACAACATTCTAGCAAAACTTTTGAAAGGCTGCAATTCACCGTACAGCCACTGGGTGGCCACACAGGCACATATAGGATAGACATCTCATGACAGAGTATCATTAAATCTTAGGTTTTTTTTGCAAAAGTTGTTCATCTCCTGCCACGGATCTCTGGAATAGTTAAACTAAGAGAACAAGTATTTGTATGCCCAATTTAACTTTTTTTTCTCGGGATTTGCATATATTCTAATTGTGAATGATCATTGGAAATATTACTTTATCCACCACCAGATCCATAGTCTTTGCTGGACTTTCCTGCCCTCAGGGTGAAGGTTCAGCTTGTTGCCTTATCTGAATACCTTGGCTACAGTATAATGACTCGTTGCCCCCCACGGCACATGCCCTCCCCCCCCCTTCCCCCCTCTTCCAATTTGGTCACTATAAACATTTTACTCTTAGAAATGTATTTTCAGAACAAGCTGAATTTTTTCATAAATAATTTTGGCCTCAGGTGTCCTAGAGGCGGAGCCCGGAACAGCTTGTGCCCGCCACGGGGGGATAGACATCATTGAGCCCTGGAAAACAGAACTTGGTTTATAGTAATGACCCGGCCGTAAATAAATCTCATAGTCTAGACCTTAAAGTTCTGTCCTAGGAAAGGTCACTGACTGTCTGCACTTGGAAAAGTCGCAACTTTGTGACTAAAATTCGTAACAAAAACATCAGATGATCGAATTTAGTTGGGATTCGCATCAATCGGCTGTAACTTATAGGGAAGCCCAACAGTAATAATAATAATAATACATTTTATTTATATAGCGCCAACATATTCCGCAGCGCTGTACAATTTATAGGGTTCAGATACAGACATACATAACAAAGAACGTCATTTCACACAATGGGACTGAGGGCCCTGCTCAAAAGAGCTTACAATCTATGAGGTAGAGGGGGTGACACAAGAGGTAGCAGGGGCGGCATTGCTTATACAGGGGTCAGACAATTTTGTGCATTAGGAATTGTGATAGGCTTGTCTGAAAAGATGCGTCTTTAGTTTGCGTTTGAAACTGTAGAAGTTGGGAGTTAATCTTATTGTCCGGGGTAGAGCATTCCAGAGAAGTGGTGCAGCTCGGGAGAAGTCTTGTATACGAGCATGGGAGGTTCTGATAATAGAGGATGTAAGTGTTAGGTCATTGAGTGAGCGGAGAACACGGGTTGGGCGGTAGACAGAGATGAGGGAAGAAATGTAGGGAGGTGCGGCATTATGGAGAGCCTTGTGGGGGAGGGGGAGAACTTTATATTTTATTCTATAATGAATAGGCAGCCAATGTAGTGACTGGCACAGACCGGAGGCATCGCTGTAGCGTCTAGCCTGATAGATGACAGTAAGAGATCAGTTTCTCTACAGCGCCACCACAGGAGAAATGGAGTCTGTCTGCATTTACACTGCTGTGCCATTCCCTGTACAGGTCAATGCTGTGCACGCTACCTGTGACATGTATGCCTGTGTATACTGCCTGTGACATGTACGCCTGTGTATACTGCCTGTGACATGTACGCCTGTGTATACTGCCTGTGACATGCATGCTGCTGTATACTGCTTGTGACATGTATGCACTGTATACTACCTGTGACATGTACGCCTGTGTATACTGCCTGTGACATGCATGCTGCTGTATACTGCTTGTGACATGTATGCACTGTATACTGCCTGTGACATGCATGCTGCTGTATACTGCCTGTGACATGCATGCTACTGTATACTGCCTGTGACATGCATGCTGCTGTATACTGCCTGTGACATGCATGCTACTGTATACTGCCTGTGACATACACGCTGCTGTATACTGCCTGTGACATACACGCTGCTGTATACTGCCTGTGACATGCATGCCGCTGTATACTGCCTGTGACATACATGCCGCTGTATACTGCCTGTGACATGCATGCTACTGTATACTGCCTGTGACATACTGGCCACTGTATACTGCCTGTGACATGCATGCTGCTGTATACTGCCTGTGACATGCTGCTGCTGTATACTGCCTGTGACATGCATGCTGCTGTATACTGCCTGTGACATGCTGCTGTATACTGCCTGTGACATGCATGCCGCTGTATACTGCCTGTGACATGCATGCCGCTGTATACTGCCTGTGTCATACATGCTGCTGTATACTGCCTGTGACATGCACGCTGCTGTATACTGCCTGTGACATGCATGCTGCTGTATACTGCCTGTGACACGCATGCTACTGTATACTGCCTGTGACATACACGCTGCTGTATACTGCCTGTGACATACACGCTGCTGTATACTGCCTGTGACATGCATGCCGCTGTATACTGCCTGTGATATGCATGCTACTGTATACTGCCTGTGACATGCATGCTGCTGTATACTGCCTGTGACATGCATGCTACTGTATACTGCCTGTGACATACACGCTGCTGTATACTGTCTGTGACATACACGCTGCTGTATACTGCCTGTGACATGCATGCCGCTGTATACTGCCTGTGACATACATGCCGCTGTATACTGCCTGTGACATGCATGCTACTGTATACTGCCTGTGACATACTGGCCACTGTATACTGCCTGTGACATGCATGCTGCTGTATACTGCCTGTGACATGCATGCTGCTGTATACTGCCTGTGACATGCACGCTGCTGTATACTGCCTGTGACATGCATGCCGCTGTATACTCCCTGTGACATGCATGCTACTGTATACTGCCTGTGACATGCATGCTGCTGTATACTGCCTGTGACATGCTGCTGTATACTGCCTGTGATATGCATGCCGCTGTATACTGCCTGTGACATGCATGCCGCTGTATACTGCCTGTGACATGCATGCTGCTGTATACTGCCTGTGACATACATGCCGCTGTATACTGCCTGTGACATGCATGCTACTGTATACTGCCTGTGACATACTGGCCACTGTATACTGCCTGTGACATGCATGCTGCTGTATACTGCCTGTGACATGCATGCTGCTGTATACTGCCTGTGACATGCACGCTGCTGTATACTGCCTGTGACATGCATGCCGCTGTATACTCCCTGTGACATGCATGCTACTGTATACTGCCTGTGACATGCATGCTGCTGTATACTGCCTGTGACATGCATGCTGCTGTATACTGCCTGTGACATGCTGCTGTATACTGCCTGTGACATGCATGCCGCTGTATACTGCCTGTGACATGCATGCCGCTGTATACTGCCTGTGACATGTACGCCTGTGTATACTGCCTGTGACATGCATGGCGCTGTATACTGCCTGTGTCATACATGCTGCTGTATACTGCCTGTGACATGCACGCTGCTGTATACTGCCTGTGACATGCATGCTGCTGTATACTGCCTGTGACATGCATGCTACTGTATACTGCCTGTGACATACACGTTGCTGTATACTGCCTGTGACATACACGCTGCTGTATACTGCCTGTGACATGCATGCCGCTGTATACTGCCTGTGACATACATGCCGCTGTATACTGCCTGTGACATACATGCCGCTGTATACTGCCTGTGACATGCATGCTGCTGTATACTGCCTGTGACATGCACGCTGCTGTATACTGCCTGTGACATGCATGCTGCTGTATACTGCCTGTGACATGCATGCTGCTGTATACTGCCTGTGACATGCACGCTGCTGTATACTGCCTGTGACATGCATGCTGCTGTATACTGCCTGTGTCATACATGCTGCTGTATACTGCCTGTGACATGCATGCTGCTGTATACTGCCTGTGACATGCATGCTGCTGTATACTGCCTGTGACATGCATGCCGCTGTATTCTCCCTGTGACATGCATGCTGCTGTATACTGCCTGTGACATGCATGCTGCTGTATACTGCCTGTGACATGCATGCTGCTGTATACTGCCTGTGACATGCTGCTGTATACTGCCTGTGACATGCATGCCGCTGTATACTGCCTGTGACATGTACGCCTGTGTATACTGCCTGTGACATGTACGCCTGTGTATACTGCCTGTGACATGCATGGCGCTGTATACTGCCTGTGTCATACATGCTGCTGTATACTGCCTGTGACATGCACGCTGCTGTATACTGCCTGTGACAAGCATGGCGCTGTATACTGCCTGTAACATGCATGCTGCTGTATACTGCCTGTGACATGCATGGCGCTGTATACTGCCTGTGTCATACATGCTGCTGTATACGGCCTTTGACATGCATGCTGCTGTATACTGCCTGTGACTTATACGCTGCTGTATACTGCCTGTGTCATATATGCTGCTGCAGTAGGCACTGACTTCAGCCTCTCCTGCGCCTTGCTGTATACAGTGGGCCTACATACTTGTGTCATAGGTGGGCCAGGTTATGGTTTATTATATGGGGGGGTCTCACTAGTCTGTTGGAGTTCCCCTTTAGTAGAGGATCTAACAAGTGGCCTCATTACAGGGACCCGTCTCCCTTACAGATTCTCTTTCAGACAGCGAGGTGACGGACGAGACTGGTGACGGCCATATTTCCATGCCCTGATGTTATACAGTCTACGTCACTCTCATCCCTGACATCATAGAAAAATGCTGAAGCCATGGAAAGGTCTCTGACTAGAGCGGCGACACCATCAGGCGGTTTTATAGTCGCAGACACTAAATATACCCGGGTACATCAAGTCCCATTCCTAGAATACTGACACAATACATCACCTAGTCTGACAGCCGCAAGGCACCGGCGAAGACTCCGATCAGACCTGAGAAGACATTCCTGTCCTAAATACTGATCGTAACTACAAGGGGCCGTCCATAGACCGGAGGTCACCTGCTGTATGGAACCGTCGCTGATCAACTCACATGTGCACCTGTCCGTGCTTCTACTACCCAAGGTAAGTCACTGTAATGGAACGGTGAGAAGCGGCCACTCAGGACCACCATGTAAGTAATATAATAATGTACAGCACCAGGGGATTAATATAATAATGTACAG